>NC_080717.1:2110000-2330000 GCF_019097595.1 Hemibagrus wyckioides | reverse complement strand
GGCTTATTAGAAAGCAGACATGTCAGCACATGGATGTGTGTTCATAACCCCCTCGGGATTAGTCCTGTGTATTATTCCAGCGCACCATCTAAACAGCTTTCGGGTTCAGCTGGAAGGGAACTGGCTCCAGTCCAAACTGTGTAATTAGTTTAGAATATGTGTATTCATGCTACTCAAAAAAAAAAAAACGATGTTATTTTTCATGTCTGATTGTAAAGCAAGACTTTATGAATTAGGTACAGTAATCCAGTGAGCTCTGCTAATCCTCTTTGCCATGCATATAGCGGCAAAATGAACGTGGGCAATAACAGACAGGATTTTTTTTTTTTTTAAAAGAGAGAAAGGAAAGAGAAAGAGGTGATATGCAGCAGATTTGGGACACATATCTGGGGCATTTTTTTTGTATGTGTAAGACCTGACTACCAATTTTCTTCTCCACTGTGTCCTTCTTGAGGATTCTTCCTGAATAAACCAATATCTCATATCCCAGTGCAGTACACACCCACCTTTATTATATCCCATGCAATAGACCTAAACAATATTAAGTCATGTCCCATAGAATACACACCAACACATATCATATACTGCACACAATATACTAATGCATGCTTATCACATCACCTGCAATATACACCAGTGCATATCACATCCCATACATTACATACCCTGAGTAACACCAGTGCATATCACCAGCTGCAATACACACCAGTATATATGTACAACAGCCCATGCAATACACACTAATGCACATCATGTCCCAAATAATACACATTAATGCACTTCATATCCCATGCACTGAACCTTAAATTCCGTGCAATACACACCAGTGCATCTCATATCCCATGCAGTACACAACAGTGCATATTATTTTCCATGCAGTATAACCAAATTCCATGCAATATGCACTCATGCATTTCATATCCTATGCAATACACACCACTAAATTTCATGTCCAGTGCAATACAAACCTGATTACATGCAATACACACCAATGCATGTCATATCCCATGCAAGACAAAACAAAATCCATGCAATACACACTAATGCATATTATTTCCCATGCACACCAAATTCCATGCAATACACACTAATGCATATTATTTTCCATGCAATACCCACCCATGCATGACATACCATCCAGTAAACACCAAATTCTAGGCAATACCCACCCATGCATGACATACCATCCAGTAAACACCAAATTCTAGGCAATACCCACCCATGCATGACATACCATCCAGTAAACACCAAATTCTAGGCAATACACACCCATGCATGTCACATCCCATGTAGTACACACCAAATTCTACGCATTACACACCCATGCATGTCATATCCCACCCAGTACACACCATATTCCCATGCAATACACACCAATGCGTTTTTAACTTTATTTCACATAATTTACACATACAAGATTTTATCTAACGCACATTGGAGACGATCACACGGGACAGGACATGCATTCATGCGATCATCTCCACTCTGGTGCATACCATGCAATAGACATGCAGATGCAAGCATCCTGTACGTGTTATATTCCATACTGCAAACACCATGCTACATGAGCTCACATCCCACATCCCACACACCGCATCCTACACAATACACACAAATGCTTCCTGTGTTCCATGTGCTATATTATAAACATACCATGATAATGAAAATATATGGCTTTTATTATCGAGGAGTTTCTTTTTAAAATGCGCACACAAAAGGTTCACAGGGAGATTAGAAAGGTACCTAAGGATGTAATTGGTCATATCTGAAGCTTGTGGGACAAACAAAAACTGTTCTCATTAAAATGACCACACAGACCAGTGTGATGTATTTACAGCATTCGTTCATTCATCCTTAGGAACTGCCTGGTCAGGGGTGCAGTGGTTTAAATTAGGCTGCTAGTTGGGTTATATTTTAAGGAATACAACCTGCTAAATTTGACAGAAAATATCTTACAAGCAAAAAAAATAAAGATATTGAAAGTCTCTAATAGGGACTAATAATGAACTGGGACTAATGGTGCAGCTGAGCTTGAGGTCAATTTGAATTTCATTTAATTGGATAGCGCTTTTAACAATGGACATTTTCTCAAAACATTGTCTCAATAATAAAGTTTAAAGTTAAGTTACTATTTAACTATCGCTAATATTGTGTCCCTAATGAGAAGCCTGAGGTGATGGTATGAGGAAGAAACCTTGAGAGGAACCAGGCTATGAAGGGAATCTTATCCACTTTTGGGTGACACTGGACACTAAGTAATGTAACTAAATAATGTCCTTTCTTCAACAGTTTAAAGTCACATAGAATTGCACGGAATGCAACCGAGAGCTCCTGAGGAACAAGTAGGTCAGCGTTCATTATAGACTTAATGTTATAGACTTAATTCCTTCCTGCTGAAGTCTTCAAATGTTCACTGATGAAGATCCAAGCACAAAGCTGACCGCTCTAACGGCAGTTCAAAGATAGTGTAATGGTCTCTGAGTGGTTCTGTCCACAGCAGTCCCATGGGTCAGGGATTGTCCATACAGATCTATCACCAGCAGCAGTGAGCATCGCCAAGTGCCGAGACTCCAACCAAGGATAGAACGTCAGGATGGATCAGGCAGGTCCGGAAAGAAGAAGTGGTCACATTGGGAATTCAGAGTACTGGGAGCTCGGAAGTGGGATTTATAGCTTGACAGAGAGAGAGAGAGAGAAAGAGAGAGAGAGAGAGAGAGAGAGAGAGAAATATTAGGTAGGCTTATACTCAACAATAAGAGGAACCATTAGAGACACACACCTCGCTGCAGCTGCTGGGGTTTTTCCTGTATTTTCCAGAATAACTCAGATGTTGTGGTTTTCCACCCTTTTCAGTTTTAAACCCGAATCCAGTTACGGATATTTGGGATACAGATCGCAGCACTGGGATACACCCATAGTGTGCATAGACATACCTAGAACTTCCTCTGGAATGAAGATTTGAGGCAATTCCAGTGACTGAGTGGCATCATCTATCACGCTGACTTTCTCTTCCACTCCTAATGCAGCTCATCGACCAGCTTGTGTTTTATTTCCAGAGCAAACACCAAACCATGATTTAGCCAAAGAGTCGGACTTGGAAGATACAAGAACATTCAAAGCAAGCCGTGGTGTAATAGCTGTAATACACTATATTGCCAAAAGTTTTGGGACATCTGCCTTTACCTGCACATGAATGTAATATGGAGTTGCCCCACCCTTTGCAGCTATAACAGCTTCAACTCTTCTGGGAAGGCTTTCCACAAGGTTTAGGAGTGTGTTTATGGGAACATTCCTCTAGAAGAAGAGCATTTGTGAAGTCAGGCAGATGTTGGACGAGAAGGTCTGGCTTACAGTCTCCGCTCTAATTCATCCAAAATGTGTTCTATGGGGTTGATGTCAGTGAAGATCCTTTCACACCAAACTCACTCATCCATATCTTTATGGACCTTGCTTTGGTCACCAGTGTGCAGTCATGTTGGAACAGGAAGGGGTCATCCCCAAACTGTTTCCACAAAGCATGCAATTGTCCAAAATGTCTTGGAACTAAGGGGCCAAGCCCAACCCCTGAAAAACAACACCTGAATTCAATGATTTGGAGAAGTGTCCAAAAACTTACAGTACAGTGTATCTCTGACTCAGGCACAACCAACATCTTAATATTATTATCCAGAGCTCCTCGGACGTCTTCTTCTCGATGTCAGGATTTCCAAATACTAAAACACATAAAACCTCTGTGATGTGTTCAGTCGAGGAATCTTTTTCTGCTAATCAGTAAAGACATGTGCAGATGTAATCTCTTGGCTGAGACCAGACACGAGGCCACAGTGCATACAGATGGGGCGGGTCAGATGCGGAAGATTGTATAGACCTCGTTAATGCAGCAAAAGATATTCAAATTTATGGAGGCGCAAACGTCCAGGGGAGATAAGGAATAATGCGACGGAATACCAATTAACCACTTTTAATGATGGCAGGAAACAGGAAATCTGCATAATACCCACAGCTCACCCATGATTGATCTAGTCGTGTGGTTTTTTCTCTCCACTGTCCAGAAAAGAAGAAATGTTGTCCTTAAATCAAACCGGCAGCATGTCGGAAATGTACTTTTTTTTTTTTTATGAAACACTAAAGTTTTATTCATGAGGTTTTCACAGAGTCCTTGTAAATTTGTGCTAACTGCGAGGTTCTTGTACAATGTCAAATATTCTGTAACTATACTTCTGCGTCTTCGGTGCTCTCTAGATATGAGCTGAATAATTCATGACGCAGCATCCTGTCATGTGGAGATGTACCATATCAGCACTAACTTCAGTTACCTGATGAGCTCATTAGCTCTGGATGCTCCAGTCTGTCAGGCTGGGCTTTTTTTTGCCTTCTTTTATTATGTCCGGACAAACGTTATATTCTCGCAGAGCAATTAGAGTCAAACTCTCCCAAAGGACTGCATTGTCTCTGTAGAACATGGGCAGGGACTACAACAGATCTGACACCGGAACCAGGAGCATTACAGAGCGAGAGTGTGCTCTCTGACAAGTACACTACTGAAATATTAAATAACTTCCTACATTTCCTTTCTCATTGGGTTGTTTCTCTCTCTTTTCTATTTTTTATCATATTCCTCCCCCCAGTGTATTCATTCCAGTTTTGCTGCAAACTGGGTCTGAGTTATTAATGGGTTGATCTTCAGATCTTCATCTGACAGCTTGCACACACATTAAAATTGAAATTAAAATAAAAAGAGCCTCTTATTTGTGTGAAAAATAAAATAATAATGTGAGCAATCAAAATTTTGATTCAGTTACATCTAATATTCTTCCACGTAATTTTAATTCTTTTTTTTCCCCTTAAATAATATTAGATATTATTATCATTTTCAATGAAAAAATACACTCCATGTGTTTATTTATTTATTTAAATTTTTAGAATTTTATTTTATTTTTTTATTTTTGGAAATGTTTTTAATGGTATAGAAAAAAAAAAATAATATCAGTGTTGGCATCTGTTAGAGCATGCTGTTCAATTCAGGGTTTTTTTTTTCTTTTATTGAATCCTCTCAAAAGAATTCAACAACAACAAAATAATATTTAATATTCAGTTCTTTGTAACTCCGTCTCAAAATGCACGTACAGTATGCATGCATAATATTTTCTTTCTCTTTTCTCTCCCTTTCTTGTATTTTTTTCATTATTATTTTCTTTCTTCTTCTTTTTAATTTCTCATCCCACCCCCACTCCTCTCCCTCTCTTAGGAGTAGCTTTTATAGCCTCATTGTCCTCCGAAGAGATGGAAAAAAACAAGAAAAGAAATAATGACTCCAGTAGTTCAGTAGATAATGGATTCATTAATGGTGCCTAGATGACAAATGTATCTATTAAGTGTGTTTTAAATGAAATAAACTATAAGACAAAAAGTAACGCTATGTATAAGCTCCTTTGGTAGGCTAATAGCTGGATGATTATGCTGTGAATCTTTAAAAGCTTTATGAAGCATCAATTCCCAGGTCTTCCAAACACTTTAAATATTCCAATATTCCGGTTGAGGACGCTCGGCAAATCTAAATAATCATTCTCCCCGTAAACGCAGGTATATTGATATTAGGCTCCAGACGCCGCGGGCCCTTCCGGCCGTCCTGACCTGCCGGGCTGTATATCACGTCACCCGGAAGTTCGAGTTAAAATGCAGCCGGAGCGAAGCTTTTGTTTTGCGGAATTTATGAGCATCATTACAAAAGCAGGAGCCGAGATAAAAAGCTGCCTGAGCAGGAGGATAGTGCTGAGAGCTGGGGAATGAAGCTGCACGATTCATCCATTTCATCTCGCACCATGCAAATCAATGAAGCCCGGCTCTGAGGCACAACACCGCTGGCCAATCGGCAAGCGGCGGCTCACTTCACAAATTAGCCCCACTGTAATTATTCTTCCTTCTTGGTTTAATCAGGTTTCGCTTGGGAAGACAAATGGTTAGGAAAGAGATATCTACTCCAATCAAATCGAATCTAATATAATATCATATATATATATATATACACATATATATAATCTGTCATATGTTGAAGTTTTCCGTGAGGAGATTTAGCATTTATGTTTATGTTCATGTAGCATTCATGGAAGGAGTCTCCAGTCCAGTGAAACCCAGAATACCAATGAATAAATAAATAAATAAATAGAAAATGCTAGAATAAAACCCAGAATACCCGAAAAGAAAATTTAGTATACCATAATAAAACCCAGAATACCAGAAAAAACCAAAAAAAAACAAACAAAAACAGAATAAAACTCAAAATACCAACAAACAAACAAACAAACAAACAAACAAACAAACAAACGAGGTGAAGGACTGACGGTTTATAGCTACTGTACTATAACTTAAGTCAGAACTTATTTTAGTGACATTCCACAATGTTTAATGTAGCTATAAACAGATAAAAGTTCAATCTGTTGATAAACACATGCAGATTTGCAATATTCTCTGGAATTAAAAAAAATAAAAAACGTTATACGTTAACACGGTTATTTTTCTAAAACAACACGACACTGAATAATTTAATTCCTTACATATAAGCCATAAACTGAAGCACGGTAATAAATATTAATAAAAAAAAAGGAGGGAATACGGTAGAGTGATATATGCTGAGCTCCAGGACGTAGCAGTCAGCCTGAAAATAGAAAACAGCCGGTCCTGTGTGGTTATTTATTATTAAAAGTCCATTCTAGTGAAACACATCGCCTCCTCGGAGAACACCTACAGATGTGGCCATGGAAAATGCGCTGATGGATCGAGTGGAACGACGCGCGACGGACTGAAAGAACAGACCATCTTAAAGGATGAACAATGGCTCACTTTAATACACATCCTAACCACACGGGACGCAGCGGGGCTGGAGGACGCAGCGTTGCCTCCGTATTTATGATGTTTAGGGCTCCAAGGGATTCCTGTTGGAAATTTCCAGTGGCTATTTAAGCGGAATTAAATTGTGAACTGAGCCGCAGTGAATACAGAATATCTTCAGTAAAGATGATCACTGATACCAGACTCTGAGGGATTGTCATGTCCATTTTTTCAGGGTCTTTCCTCTCAACCTGGGCTCCAGGATATGAACTTTATGAGCTCCTGACAAACAGTTCCTGAAGAGGAACGAATGAATCTGTGTAGCGATAACATTTTGTGTGCCTCATAAATCACCTGTGACACTTATTACTGCTGTTAAAATATTTCCAATCCCAAATCAATGGTGACAAGAACGACAGCAGAAACACTGTGAACCAAAAAACATTAATATAGCAACAGATTTCTCTACAGTAGGTGTAAATGAAAACACAGCAACTCTTTCATAACTGCTCATCTGCTTTATTTGACACTTAATCTAAGCGATCGAACTAAATCTGAGACGATCCTCGAGTGTGAATAATTGAGTCAGAGTGGCTTTGATCGCATTAAGTTTACATCCTTAAACAATGACAGTAAACAAAAACTGTGCTGCTGCTTAAAGAAATAAAAGAAAAATAAGAACTGTAACACTAACAGAACCGGACAAAACTTAAGCTTGGGAACAGATTTGTTTTTTATCTTCTCCTGTGGTGAAGTATTCGCTTCCTTACTACATGTGTTTAGAGTGAGGTGTGTTCATAGAGGTGAAAAACCCAGGAATACCAGAATAAATCCCAGAAATAGCAGAATAACAAACAAAGCAACAAAAAAACAGAATACCAGGAAAACAAGAAAGAAAAAAAAAGAATGCCAGAATTAACCCAGAATACCAAAAACAACAGAATACCAGGAAATGAATAAATAATAATAATAATAATAATAATAATAATAATAATAATAATAATAATAATAATGCATGACAGTGCCTGTGTTTTTTACTTTCCTCTGCTCTGTATCTGCATTCGAAAAGTCATATTCTACCACTTTAACTTTAGTGGAAATATATTTTCATGGCTGGTATAGTCATTTCTCCTCCATTATTGGTGCTAATGTTCCCTAGCGAGGCTCTTTCACCCACAAGTCATTAATTTTAGGTGAGCTGAGACAGGATTCATATCATCTCCGGAATATTGTAAAATAATTGGGTGTTTCTTGGCCCTGGTATCAAAAAGCAGCTATTGTTTCTGAGCATATTTAAATTGACCCAAGGTTCCTCGAGTACTTTGGAAGGAAGTAATTTCTAGAAGCTCAGAAGTGAAGCTACGTTTCTTTGTTCTCTCATGAGTCATATTAACCTTAAACTTTAAAACGGAAAGATAGCATCAGGAACGTAAGCATTTCATCATCTGATGGTTTAAAATGTTGTGTGTTTTATTCTAAACGAATCTGTAATTGAGTATTGATAAAATCAGTTCTTAATGAAAGAAATGTAATTTTTTTTGGACCACTTGTTTAAGTGCTTCCTCTAACGCAGACTTTTTGTGAGGTACATATCTAGGAGCCTTCAAGATCCGATGCTATGTGAAACTACATGTCTCGCTAATAAAGAAGTAAAAAAATATCTTGGTGATAAACAAACTGTGGAAATTTCAAGGTGAGGAACCAGAGCAGCTTCCTATACAAGACTGAAAAGCATTTTGAACATCAAACTCTGTGTGAGAAGTTAGCTAGTTAGTAGTGTGCTTCAGCTTCGGTTGATGCTAGCTAGTTAGCTAAGTGAGAAATAAAGCTAGGCGATTACATAACTGACCTTTACCAAAGTATGTTCTTTATGATCATCTATGATCGGTTATTGACCACAAGGGATTCTGATGCAACCCTCAACAGTCCAAACTAACTAGCTAGCTAACACAGGGTAGCTGAAGTGGTAGCTCACATGGTTTAAGGCTAGGTGAGAAATAAAGCTAGGCAATTTAACATAACTATTAATTATGTTAAGTGTGATGTTCTTGATGATTAGCTACTATCAGTTATTGACCACAAGGGATTCTGATGCAAACCTCAACAGTCTAAACTAACTAGCTAGCTAGCTAACATGGGGTTGCTAAAATGGTTTAGGGCTCTGGGTTGTTGATCAGAAGTTCAGGGTTTAAGTCCCAGCACCAATAATCTACCACCATTAGGCCTTCGAGCATAGACCTCCCCAACCAACTTCGCCACAACCCCGCCCAACAAACTCCTACCCACTCAATGGGCATCATGTCTGACCCTTCACTCTGACCCCAAACCTTCAAGGATAAGATACGCAAGGAATTTCACTGGCTAGTTAATAGAAAGAATGTATGCTGCTCTTTAAACTATTTAAAATAACCAAAGACGTCCCTAGCTGATACGTATTATATACCCATTAGAGTATCCGCATCGATGAGCACCAAACAAACCACCGTCACGCTCGTACCCACTCAGAAAAGTGTACGGGTGTCTTGTTAGAATCGAGGCCGCATGTGTGCTAGCTCTAGCTGCTCAAATTGGAAACGCAGCCCATTTCCATAGAGAAAAGTCCTGAAGTCAGAGAGAAGAAAGAGCTGGAGAAATAGCAAATAGAGGTTGTGCACCTTTTACTGCGACTTAGCTTGCAGCATAACAAACAGTCTGCATGACTGCACACGAGGTGGAAGCAATCAGGAAACTGGTCCATATGTTTAAAGAAAGCCATGTATACCTGAAATGTCAGCTTAACACTCTTTATTAACCCCACGTCAGCATTGATCAAACAGCTGCTTGATGCTTTTTTTCCCTTCTAGTCATCCATTGACTTTAATGATCTCAGAATCAGAACTGTGATTTGATCATTTAAAGCTGGGGAGCTTTTTTCCCCAAGGTCGAGCGACCTCATTTACCATCTTATCATTGTTAAGATGATGGCCAATCTGGGGAAGGATTAGAGCCGTATTTCTCGGTGGGAAATCAAACCAGTCAGCTTAAGTACGGATTTAGGCAACGTGAATGTCTTGGAAAAAATGCACTTTTACTGAACAGGAGTGACCTGGACATTTCTGGATTATTTTTATTTCCTTGTGTCACTTGTTATTGATTAGGAAGATGCCCTGCTCTGCAGTAGAGTTGTGAATGCTTCCTGGGTGAGTTCCTCAGGTTTCTGGAAAGCTAACAGTGAAAATTTGGTGGAATATCAGAAGGTCTGACATCATCAATCATACTGAAGTCTGATGTTCAGCATTTGATTGCATTGAAGCTGGAGTTATTTATCTGAAAGGCAAAATTTCTGAACCAAGTCCTTGAAAAAAATAATTAATTAATAAAAAATACTGTACAATATGAAAAAAACAAACGAATTAAACTTTGGTCAAATCCTGATTTCTGAACATGAACCAGCTTGGATTCTGTAACAAAAGTTGTCTTATTTAACTGAAAGAAGCTCATCAGACCAGAGAATGGCTAAGGATATTTACAGAAGTTAGCAGATGACCTTATTCAGAGCAACTCACATTGCATGGTTAAGGGCCTTGCTCAAGAGCCCAGCAGTAGCAACTTGGTGGATCTGGGATTTGAACTCACAACCTTCTAGTCAGTAGGCTAATGCCATAACCACTGAGCTTCCACATCCCCAAACAGAAGGACTGGAACAGAAAGAGTTTTCACAGATTTTCATAGATTCTTCTCTCTCTTTATCTGACATTGACACAGCTTAGATCTTTCTTTGAGTCTTCTTCTTCTTCTTTGGGCTTTTACTGTCAGGGGTCTTCTGCATCCTCAACACTTGCACCCACTAGCTTCAAATCCTCATTTATTACACCCATATACCTCCTCTTTGGCCTTCCTCTTTGCCTCCCGCCTGGCAGCTCCATGTCCAACATTCTCCTACCAATATACTCACTCTCCCTCCTCTGGACATGTCCAAACCATCTTAATCTGTCCTCTCCCTAACTTTGTCCCCCAAACGAGTATTTGAATATTTTCAAAATAAAAAGAAAAGAACTGGTATGTGGATTTTTTCCCCCAGTGTAAAAGGAAACTCTGGTTTTATATTAAATGGATTGTTTTGGTGCTGGAAATCATTCCTGGATATATATACTCGGAGTGTCCTTGAAGACCCGTCACAATTTAGAGCACAAAAAGAAATACTTTTTGTCCAGACGCCGAGAGGAGGCGTTCGGGGAGAGATGGGATGAGACGAGTCTGCTAGGAAGATGGCAGAGGTGAACACAAGCTCTCTGAAGATCAGCACCGCTGACGTCAAATCTCTGACCTGGATCGCATTTCAGTTAGCCCCGTAGCAAATGAGACTGAACCCTTGTCATAAATGTTTCTGTAATCCTGCCCATTTTTTGAGAACCGTCTCGGCGCACTTCGAGGCTGTTGAGGGAGAATCCGAGTCGCTTCACCTTCTATTCAGCATGAGGATATCGCTGTACGTGTGCCGGCCATGATGGATTGCCCTCGGCGTAGTGTTTTAGAGATGCACAGGCGTTCGTTATATGTTCATCGTTAAAGGGGATGGATGCGTCTAGCAGCAGCTGAGTGATGATTACTGTAATGATGGAGGCATTACCTGCCATATGCTCATCACCTGCAGTGTGCTACAGCGATTAGCCACAGTCACAGGATACAAGTTTATGCTATAGTGAAACAACACACTGATGCAGCACACAAAACAGAAAAAACACACAAGACATGCCGAGAAGATACGCAAGTAGTTTTCTTCTAAGAAGAAAAACGCCAAGTGAACCAATTAACCTGAAATAATTGACAGTTGCATAGGTGTTTTGCTTAGCCACGCCCTATTTTCCATGTTTTTCACTCATACATTAGTATATAAGTGTGTTAGCAATTCCTAGCATCATAAAACTTGCTTTTTGCCTAGCTTAGGTAACACAATAACAACTTTTTCTACGTCTTAGGACCAAAATTTTATTTCTTCAGCAACATCTTAGGACAAATTCTGTTTAAGTTCAATTTCTCATAATTTAAACATCCTAGAATCCAAATTTGAACCTCATTAAAAGTATTAAATGTAACAGCAGTTCAATTGAATATCTTTTATTACTCGCATGTGAAGTTCATGCAATTTTTCTCTAAAGGAGCAGCTTAAATCTCTGAATAGCATCAGCTTCCCAGCATGATTTCTTTTCTTATCTTGGTGTGTGCGTGTGTGTGTGTGTGTTTGTGTATATAGTGTGTGTGTGTGTGTTTGAATGCAATGAATTTTTAAACACTCCCACTAATCATGGAATGATGGATGGAAAAGAGCGTCTCATTTAGTTGCTATAAGTCCTAGTAAATCTGTATTGTTTTCACTGCGAGCTCATTAAGAAGGAATAAGACGAGCAGAAGAGTGGGATCCGGTGCAGGACGAGTCAAATTAAACACATAGCTGCCAACCGCGCTAACCAGAACATCCTAGAAAGCAGAGATAGAGAGAGAGAAAGAGAGAGCGAGAGAGAGAAACAAAGCAGAATTGATATTTAAATGCAGAAATGTTATTCTGTATTTTTAAGCAACCAGTTTGAGTGTAAAAGCTGATTTCATGCTATTGTTGACGTCATAAACGTTAGCAAAGGATGTTTAGTGTTGATCAGCTGACTCATGTGAGGCTTGGTTAGAAGTTCACAGCTTAACTTTCTCCTAGATAAAGCTGTAAAGAAGCAAAATCAAACATTAAAAGCGTAAAATGTTGACATGTGATGTGTTTATATTTACACATGACTCCATAACTACGATCCTCTTATGCTAGCATTCGTTTATTGTGTGGATTAATCATGACTAGCGATCACGTGATAGACTCTGAGGTTTAAACTCTTCTTCGACTTCTAAACCTGATATATGAAGCTAAAGGTGAGTTGTAAAGTTGCTTTTTACATCTACATCTAATTAGTGATGATTACGGTTAAATGTAATGTGCATCAGGCGTTGATTGGGGATAGTGAAACGACAAGACCAAAAGTTTGTGGACACCTTAGTTTGTGTGCCTTCCTCAAAGACATTGTCTCAAAGCTGCCTTACAGAACATAAGAAATATGGAACGAAAAAGTTCCAGATTAATGTTAGACAAAAAGTTCAGGATTAATATTAGATTTATATTTACATTTATTTGTATTCATCCCTAATGAGCAAGCCTGAGGCGACTGTGGTGAGGAAAAACTCTCTTAGAGGGTAAGATAAAGAACCTTGTGAGGAACTAGACCCAGAATGGAACTTCATCCTCATTTGGGTTACACCGGATAGTGTGAATTACCATAAATACCATAGAGTGTGATTATGAATAATGTCCTTTCTACAGTCAAATACAGTCAGCTGGAGTTGTGTAAGGAGCATCTAAGTTCATTATGGATTTAACACCAACTCCTCCATGCTGAAGCCTTCAGATGCTCAATGATGGAGATTCAGCATGTGTAGAATGTTATTTTGTGCATTGATTAAGAGGTTGTTGTCCTCACACATGGGGTTGGCATCTTCTACATGGGGTTGGCATCTTTTAATAAGCAGATGAATGTATAGAAGTCTCTATGTGTTGTAGAGTTAGGATTTCTCTTCACAGGAACTCAGAAACTTGAACCCTGCTTCTGCATGACAATGTCCATGTTCACAAAGCAGCTCCATGAAGACATGGTGTTGAGGTAAAGGTTAGAGAAACTTGAAGAACTTGAGAGTCCTGCACAGAGCCTTGACTCTGACTCAACCCCACTGAACAACTTTGGGATGAACTGGAACCTGAACTGGAGCCTCACCATCTCGACATCAGAGTGTAATGATCTTGTAGATGATTGAACACAGATCTAGTGGAAAGCCTTCTCAGACATGTGAAGATTTTACTAAGAGGAAAAGTTTGGTCATGATGGACAGGTGTCCGAATACATTTGGTTGTACACTGTAGATTGTTTCATCTGGATGAATTCTGAAGACCTGAAAGATTTGTAGTCTTAAAGAAGACATCCATCCCAGGACTCTGGTCATACTGACCATCCTGTAAACAACTCAGTACTGGGTCTCTTTCCTCCTTTACACCTGAATTTAAAGCAGATCAGATAAAATGTGACCACTAAACCTAGCATGTACATGCAGCGCACTCAATAATATCACCACCATTCATGTTCCTTTCTCATTCTCGCACCGAGCTCTCCCTCATTCACGGGCAGGCAGGAGGTAAAAAGTGAGCTTTATTATGAATAGCGGCATATGGTGCACAGGAACCAGAGGCATTCAGGAGCAGATTTACATGATAATTCCCAGCTGTAGCTTTTCAGAGCATGTGCACGCAGGAACTGATCTATTTTTGGCTTGTGCATGTGGATAATTGATTGGTTTCTGGGCTGTAAATATAAACCGCCTGCGAATGTGTCCTGTCATAAATTTCCACCTGTAGCTTTAGCACCGGAATGTGTTCAGTGCTGCGTTTACAGGTTCTCATAAACATATATCCATAAGACAGGAGACAGGAAGTGACATCCGAGTAGAATGTTAAAGTTTGAGTGATAAAAAATTAATTAATGAAGCGTCAGATGGAGAGAGGTTTACACGACCAAACAGCACTCAGACATACAGATCATGGATTACTGTTAGTACTTCTTGCTCCATTTTTAGTTTCTTGGTATACATGGCATATATTTCTGATTTTCTGATGCCTTCACACCAAACAGCTCATGAGGATATTCATATATTCATATGTTAATAAATTGTATGGATTTTTATATTATATTTTTATAGAAACCACTCATACACTTCAAATGTATGATGTTTCTAATACACTGCTCAAAAAAAATTAAAGAAACATTTTGAAAACACATCAGATCTCACTGGGGAAAAATATCATGCTGGATATCTATACTGATATGGACTGTGTAATGTGTTAGGAACGAATGGATGCCACATCGCTTGATGGAAATGAAAATGATTAACCTACGGAGGACTGAATTCATAGACACCCTGAAAATCTAAGTGAAAAAATTATGCAGCAGACTAGTCCATTTTGGTGAAATTTCATTGTAGCAACTCAAAATGGTATTCAGTAGTGTTTCTATTGGATTTAGGTCAGGCAAGCATGGGGGCCATTCAATGGTATCACTTCCTTCATCCTTCAGGAACTGCCTGCAAACTCTTGCCACCTGGCATTACCGTGCACTAGGAGGAACCCAGGACCCACTGCACCAGCATAGGGTCTGACAATGGGACCAAGGATTTCATCCTGATACCTAATTGCAGTCAAGCTGCCATTGTCTAGCCTGTAGAGGTCTGTGCCTCCCTCCATGGATATGCTCCCCCAGACCACCACTGACCCACCACCAAACTGGTCATGCTGAAAGATGTTACAGGCAGCATAGCTTTCTCCACAGCTTCTCCCGACCCTTTCACGTCTGTCATGTGCCCAGAGTGAACCTGCTCTCATCTGTGAAAAGCACAAGGTGTCAGTGGCGGACCTGCCAATTCTGGTGTTCAATGGCAAATGACAATCGAGCTCCATGGTGCTGGCCAGTGAGCACAAGGTCCACTAGAGGACATTGGGCTCTCAGACCACCCTCATGAAGTCTGTTTCAGATTGCAGACCAGTGGCCTGCTGGAGGTCGTTTTGTACGGCTCTGGCAGTGCTCATCCTCTTTGCACAAAGCAGTAGATACCGGCCCTGCTGATGGGTTAAGGACCTTCTATGGCCCTGTCCAGCTCTCCTAAAGTAACTGCCTGTCTCTTAGAATCTCCTCCATGCTCTTGAGACTGTGCTGAGAGACACAGCAAACCTTCTGTCAATGACATGTATCGATGTGTCATCCTGGAGGAGTTGGACTGCCTGCGCAACCTCTGTAGGGTCCAGGTATCGGCTCATTCCACCTGTAATTTCATTAACACCAAAGCAGCTGAAACTGATTAACAACCCCCTCTGCTACTTAACTGACCAGATCAATATCCCAGGAGTTTAATTGACTTGATGCTATAGTCAGATTAAAAAGTGTACCTTTAATTTTTTTGAGCAGTATATATCTTTCCATGGTCTAATTTTCCCTCCTTAAAATCAAAAAAAAAAAAAAAAATCAGCTTAGTGTCCTATGAGTGTCCTATGATCGCTTATCAAAATTTTCTAAAAAACAGCTCTATGCTGTCAGGATCCTCTGAGATCCTCTCGATCTCTGTATTCCATCGTTAAATTTCTCATTTCCCTATTTCCCCTTCATTTAAACTTCTAATGAACTTTATCATGTTCCTAGAGCTATATGTTCTCTAGAACTTATAACATTCCTATTCTTCCATGACCCTATGCTGCTGTCAAATGTTTCTCAGGTACTATATTACCTTATTAAAACATTTCTAGAGCTGTGTTTCCTTCTTGAAATGTTCCAGGAATGTCCCTAGAGCCCTCCATCCATCATGCCATATGATGCTTCAAGAAACTGTACTATGTTCCTGAGAAATACACTACCAGTCAAAAGTTTGGACACATCTTCTAATTCCATGGTGTTTCCTGATGTTTATTTCTTTCTACATTGTAAAACAATGCTGAAGGCGGCCGAAATCCACAATAATGTCCTTTGAGCAGTTGATATTGAGATATGTCTGCTACTGACGCTCTGTAAAGCCTTCATAACGCCTCTAATCTGAGGTGCTGTTAATTGGTGATTTCTGAGGCTGGTGACTCTAAATGAACTTCTCCTCTGCAGCAGAGGTCAGTTTTGGTCTTGCTTTACTGGGATGGTCTTCATGTGAGCCAGTTTCATCATGGTGCTTGATGGGTTTTGCAAATGCACTTGACAATACTGTTCTTGCAAGAACTATTCCAGAACACCTGACCTTCGTGTCTTAAAATAACAACTGACTGTTTTTTGTTGTCATTACATATGGATTACTGAAGTCCATGTGTGTTATTTCATAGTTTTGAATCTCCAGTATTGTTCTAGAATGTAGAAAATAAATCCCTAAACAAAAAACATTGAATTAAAAGGTGTGTCCAAACTTTTGACTGGTAGTGTATTCTAGAAACCAGTTCAGTGGTTCTAGAATCAACAAGATGTTCTGTTATACAATTCTCATTTCATTTTTGTGGGTTTTCTAGAACCCAATGTTAACCTTTCGAAGCATTCTCCTAGTTTTTAAGTGCGCCATGCATCCCTAGTAGAAATTTCTAGAAAAACATACATTTTATAATCATGATTATAGGATTCTTTGTTCCTTTGCTTAATTTGTTAAAAAAAAACATCCTAAGTGTCATGGGTAAGTTCCTCTGAGGTTCCTTGGGTCCTGTATTCCCTGGAAAAACAAAACAAAACTAGGAAATAGTTTCCAGAGTTTTAAATTCCATCAGTGACATTTTCTAGAAAACACGTCCATGTTCTTCTAGGAAACTATGTTCACTCACTGAATTTTTCACATGTAACCCTAGTATTCTTTGCCCACCAGGATATACACTATATTACCAAACGTTTTGGGATGTCTGCCTTTATATGCACATGAACTTTAATCACATACCATTCGTATTCCATAGAATTTAATATGGAGTTGGTCCACTCTTAACAACTTCATAACAACTATAACTGTAACTATAACTATAACCGCTCTAATTCATCCCAAAGGTGTTCTATGGGGTTGAGGTCAGGACTCTGTGCAGGCCAGTCAAGTTCCTCCACACCAAACTCACTCATCCATGTCTTTATGGACCTTGCTTTGGTCACTGATGTGCAGTCATGTTGGAACAGGAAGGGGTCATCCCCAAACTGTTCCCACAAAGAGCATGAAATTGTCCAAAATGTCTTGGTATGAAGCTGAAGCATTAAGAGTTCCTTTCACTGGAACTAAGGGGCGGAGCCCAACCCCTGAAAAACAACACCTGAATTCAATGATGTGGAGGGGTGTCCCAAAACTTTTGGCAATATATTGTGTATATGTTTTGATTGATTAGAATATTCTAGAAAACATCCCTCGATTTCTGTGTGTTCCTTTTTTTCCCATATTTCCTCTGAGTTCTTTGTCATTTCTCTCTTATTTTAAGAAAAGAAAGTTTTCTGGTCCTGTAGGTGTTTTGATGTATGACACGTAGTGACCCCTTGGCTTGGCTCTCCACATGACTTTAGAAACAATTTCACAAGGTCTCCTAAAGTTTGACTTTAAAGGAGCAGGAAGAGCTCGGGGAACCTAGTTTCTGGAGATTCTGGGCTCTGATTTGTCAATGTAGAACATTCAGAAGGAGCCTTCTTCATGACAGCGTTGTGTGGTTGATTATTTTTCTACAGCAGCGTGATGTGTAGTGTTTTATTCATTATAACACAAGCTTTAGTACCGCACCAGAGCCCTGGGTTATAGCGCTTTATAATACACACTGATGGATTCTTTATGACCCTGCTAGTGTTTAAAAAAGAATTTAAAGCATGAAGAGATTATGAGATTATAATAGCCGTGATTGTGTTTGAAGTGATATTGAGAAGGTATTTTAAAAGTGAACGAATTTTAATACATCATTCTACCTTTAAAAAATGTACAGATTTTACATGAAGTGATGAAGTCTATCGTCTTTGCTGGAGGTGGATTGCAACGTTTCTCTGGAAAAAAGCTTTTAAATGTTTTTTTTTTTTTTTCTAAAAATCAGCCATATTCTGGTGATATTCACCTGAAATATCGCAACATGGAACCCCCGACATGTGTGGAGTGATCTGTACAGATCAGAGTGATGGATTTGTGCTGAAAGGAAAACACTCAGAGATATTGTGTTGTTGTTTTTGTTGTGGAGAAGACGCTCTTTCGGACCGGATCAAAGCGGCAGTGTGGTCAGATGTGGCTCTCGCTACACAAAAAGCAGGGGAGAAAAAGATCCACTTGAAAAACTTCCAAGAAAAGAGATCTTTTGAATATTTAGAATTCACAGAGTAAGTCATTTATGACATAACCAGACTTTATGACATCATCATCAGTCTTTATGACATCATCATTACTCTTTACAACATCATTATCATCATCATTACTCTTTATGACATCATTATTATCATCATCAGTCTTTATGGTATCATCATCAGTCATTCATAACATCATCATCAGTTTTTATGACGTCATCAATCAGTCTTTATGACATCATCAGTAATTCATGACATCATCATCAGTCTTTATGACATCATCATCAGTCATTCATGACATCATCATCAGTCGTTCATGACATCATCATCAGTTGTTCATGACATCATCATCAGTGACGCCTAACCCCTCACCTTTTTACACTTCTATCCTCAATGATTAATAATTCCCGTAGTGTCGTGTTCGATGTTACGTTTAGTCACGACTCGCAGTTCTGGGATTCTCTGATTCAGTGTTTAATCGAAATCCATCTCGTCTGTCAGCTGAAAAAATGTTCAAATTCTTTGAGATATTAGAAGCTTTCTGCTAATAAATAATGAAATAAAATAAATAATACATTAAAACCAAACAGGAGTTTAAAAAAATTAAAAATAAAAATACTAGACTGATAAAGCTCACAAAGCTGTAGAGTCTGCCAAATAAAAGGTTCTTTAAGGGTTTTTAAATTCATTAATTTAAAAAAAAATCTCAAACAAACTAGAACTGTTACCTGAAGAGCCTTGAAAAGTTTTTAAATGAATTATAATTAATAAATTAATTCACTATTTAAGGTTGCTTAGCTTTAGCAGACACACTGGTGAGGTAACAAAAGTTTATAACTGCTGTAAAATAATGAGAACTGGAGCTAGCTTTTTTTCCACACCGTTACCCGTAACTCCATACAGATAAACATATGTATGTCTGATTGTTTAATTAATATAAAGTTGTAATATTTGTTTAGTAAATTGTTGTGATGTAAGAGAAATAACACAGTTCAGGACATGAAGATGCAGTAAAATAATCAACATCGGGGTCGGAAGATCAACCAACACACTACACCATCATTCAGTGGAGAGAAAAAGTTCAGAGTGCTCTCTCTCTCTTCCTCTTTCTCACTCTTTCTTTCTCTTCCTCTCCCTTTTCATCTTCCACTCCCCCCCTTTCTCTCTCTCTTTTCATATTCCTCTTCCTCTTCCTCTCTCTCTCTCCCTCTCACTCTTTTCAGCTTCCTCTCTCTCTCTCTCTCTCTCTCTCTCCCTCTCTTTCTCTTCCTGTCTCTCTTTTCATCTCTCTCTCTCTCTCTCTCTCTCTCTCTCTCTCTCTCTGCCTCCCTCTGTCTCTCTCTCTCTCTCTCTCTCTCTCTCTCTCTGCCTCCCTCTGTCTCTCTCTCTCTCTCTCTCTCTCTCTCTCTCTCTTTCTCTTCCTTTCTTTCCTTTCCTCTTCCTCTCCCTCTCTTTCTCTTCCTGTCTCTCTTTTCATCTCTCTCTCTCTCTCTCTCTCTCTCTCTCTGCCTCTCTCTCTCTCTCTCTCTCTCTCTCTCTCATTCTCTCTCTCTCTCTGCCTCCCTCTGTCTCTCTCTCTGCCTCTCTCTCTCTCTTTCTCTTCCTTTCTTTCCTTTCATCTTCCTCTTCCTCTCTTTCTCTTCCTGTCTCTCTTTTCATCTTCCTCTCTCTCTCTCTCTCTCTCTCAGCAGGTTTAAACGCTGTGCCAACAGGACTTTCTTAATCTTTAAAAACTGGCTGATCAGGCAATAACACACACAAAAAGAAAAAAAAACAGATATAAATAACAATTTATCATTCTTTAATAAATTGAAATTGTGATCATTGGTAAATTGCTGTGGTGTAAAAGGAATAAAACACTTCAGGAGGTTCATGTTACAGTAAAATACGTACCATCATGGTGGAAGTGCTGTGCCTCGACCATCACGCTGTAAAACTTTACACAGCCTTTGTGGAAATGTTCCAATAAGAATGTTAAATAAATAAATAAAACAAAATAAAATAAATAAATAAATAAATAAATAAATAAATAAATAAATAAATAAATAAATAAATAAATAAATAAATAAAAATAAAAATAAAATAAAAACATATACAGCCTCTGTGAAAATGTTCCAGTAAAAATATTAAATAGCTAACTAAATAAATAAATAAATAAATATCATAATGAGTTAGCTCTCAAAATAAATAAATAGCTCTCAAACCCCTGAGCTCTGGAGCTGCATTCTCGGAACATTCTGGAAATATTCTGCTTTTATTCACACAATCAGCAGGACTCCTTTTTGCTTACATGATTATTTTTTGAATAATGATCCATTTTTTCATTTTTCATTTGTTTTTTAACACATGATTTTGATTAACGTTCATATTTATCTGTAATCAGCAGCACAAACAGAAATACGGCTGCTGACTTTGGGAGGATTTTGTTGGTCATGAAGATCCTACCATGATTGATTGACTGATGATTAAAGGAACGTTTCTGACAGGAAAACAAATCACATTTACAAATTTACAAACTGGTTCTGAGGAAATGTCCTTGTCTGGGAAAGACTTTCATTATCATTCTATTTATTTTTCCGTTTGTTGAGTCTGAATCAGAGCAAAATGATTCACATCATGAAATGGACTAAAAAACAACATCTGAGGGAGTGTGTCCTTGTAAAGCTCATTCATTCATTCAGTCACAAATATGCTAATGGGGAAAAAAAGAAAACTAATTTAAGTGTGTGTAGAAATCCCCAAAATCAACTGAACACCGAAATGAGTCGGTGTTCACTGACTGATTAATTTATTCATTCTTTATTAAAGTTTAAAAACATTTTATTTACTCGGATTTCATTTTCATTTTCTCCTTTTGTTTGTCCAAATTTCCACATTTCTACAAGCTCTGGTTTTTAATTCTTGCAAAACTCTCACACCATGTTTGAATCACTTCAATCAGTGAATCGATTCAGAGTCGAATCGTTTTCCATTGGAGACCTTTCCCATTCCTAAAGTACCGCACTGATGCGGAGAACACACCAGGGTTCCGTTCAAACGCATCACACTGACCTCTGTGTCAGTGAGAGCAGTTTTACATCATTGTTAAAACAATTTAGCGTTAGCTTTTAGCTTGTATTATACTTCTCCATAAATAAATGCCAGAAGTCATTCCCCAGCTTCTGCATGACAGACTTTATTAAAGCAACACGCCTCTGATATCTGTCACCTGGATTTAATTAGCCTCAGCCTTCCAGAAATACATCTCCCATAACACGACGCTACACTCGGGAACCACAAATTCATTGCACCTTAAACCCGGTGAGCCGAGTGAGGAGGTGTGGAAAGGGTTTTTTTGCCCCTGGTTTGAGTGGTTTTGGCAGGTTTAGCCCTCGCTTTTTTCTCACGCAGTAGGAGGAAGAAGAGCTCATTTCATAGTAGCAGTGGTGAGAGCAACGCTGAGGGGGATTTCAGCGTCATTAACATAGCAGCATTTAATATGTTTGGGAAGGAGCTTTGGGTTACACCAAGTGTGTGTGATTACATGGCACAGAACATTAATCTCACTAAGCTTCCGACGCGAGTCGCTTCAGGAATACAAACCAGACCCTTATAATGAAGGTGAAAGAAATGAAAATGATTTTTGCGTTCGTTTTGTTTATCAGCTAGTTTGGTCTGGTCTTGTCGGCTCAAATCAAAGCAGCTCTAAATTTTGAAGTCAAAGCAGGGCTAAATTTTGCTAGCCGTTTAAGTCAAAATAAGATAAGAGCACTACAACTTTACCGATTATTTAGAATACGAATATTTAGAAAAGGAGGTGTGTCTAGGGTGTGTCAGAGGAAACAAAACGCCTGTCAATCATTTCAGATTCATCTCATTGGTTAGTTTTATTCCATGGTTTTATTCTGAGTGATAAATCATAGCAGCATATCAGGCACAAAGGTTTTAGCATCTAAACTAAAGAAAAGGAAGAATTAAAGGCGAATTTTTTCAGCTGAACTGCAAAGAAAACTCATCCTTAATGTCCTGCTTAGTCCAGACCCGAACGGCTGTTTGCACATTTCCTTAATGAGAGCGCGATCAAATCTCTAACTGCGATGTTTACACTCAAATCTCCTCGTCTTACACGAAAGTGCCAAATGCGAGATAATAAATTTCACAGCATCCGAGCCAAAAATCCGCCTGGTTTGTTTGTTTGTTTTTCCTGGATTGGACACATCGGCGTCTCCTTTAGCCCTTTGCTCTGACCTTTTCTGTCAGTGCTGAAAGCTAACAAATGAAGATGCTCCTAAGCCACATTTTTTTTCTTTTTCCTTTCTAAAGGACATCACAGGCACATCAGATAGCGCTCATTGGAACTGAGTCGAAAAATAACAAGTTTTCTTTTGCTGGGTGCTGATAAACAGACTCAGGTCTTGGACCGGATGAGAGCCGGAGTGATTAGAATCAGGCAAATGGAGTATGGATTTTTTTTAGCGTGTGACAGACGCTCAGCTTACAAACTCTGATAAGAGCGATAGGGACGAGTGTCAACATAAATAACATCTTTTTGTGTCACGAAGTCATGTTTCTGACGTGTGTCTCGGTGAAGACGGACGTTTAAATTCCACATACTGTACGTTTTATTCTTAACGTAAAAATTCCAGTGGTGCTTGAAAAACGGAAAAGGCCAAGGAGACTTTCATTGTCAGGGGTTTTTCTTGTTCTTTTTGCAGGTGTCACATGTTTAAACTTTCCATCAGGAAGCTGTCAGGGAGAGCCCTGCCTGGACGTGACGGACAAGGACTGGACTCTGAGCGTCAGCCGGGTCGCCAGAGTCACGGTGTTCTTACCGGCTCGGTTTATCACCTGTCTGATTGAGCTCTGAGGTCACAGCCCTCACTTGTATAGTGGGTCATGAAAGCTCTTCTTCTGTCTTTACTGCCGCTTTATAAGAAACTCTGTTAAAGCAGAACATGATCCTCGTATGGCCTGGGATTTTTTAAATTAATTCATTTATTTTTATGGAAAAGGTGCTTTCTTCCTCATCTTATCTCTTCCTTACTGCTAAATCTATATCCCAAAGCTGATGTGTGAGGATGTGTACTGTTTAAATTATTATATAAATAGCAGAGAAGGTAGTTAAGGCATCAGGTTCATTATTTATCACTTCACAATTTGCTAAACGCAGCTGTTTCTGCCATTAAAAAAAAAATTCACTTGAATCTTTCTTTAAATGACTAGCAAATGTTTAGACTTTGAGACATTTCAAGCATGGTTCTAAACAGAACCAGTGACTGCACCAAACTCCATAACTGGACTTATTACAACAAAATCCTATTGACACCAGTGCAGCGTTGCTAATCTCCACATTTTTTTCTTTAGTGGGATTCTGTGTATTTTGGGACACAGCTGAATAAATCGTGCCACTGAATAAGCTGTCGCTTCTTATGCTGTGAGGTCTTTTATTATCATTAATAATAAGCATTCATCTGTGGATTCACCGAATGTCACTTCACGTTAGCTGATATCAAGATATCCAAGTGGTGTGAAATGAAGATGGACAGATAAACAGAAAGGGTTAGCTTTCAGCACAGCAAATCTGCAGAGCTAGCATTCAAACGTTACATAAAAATGAGTCTGCTGCATCAGGTTTTTATTAGCAATGAAAAAAAAGGCTTCATGGAGAAAAAGGTACAGTGGAACCTCGGCATAGGAATTTAATTCGTTCTTAAGATGAAAATTTGTATTGAAATGAATTTTCTTGTAAGAAATAATGTAAATACAGATAATCCATTCCAGCCACCCAAAAATATGATCAATCTTGCAAAATTTAAATTTGTATACCGAGGTTCCACTGTATGTGATAGAATGTGGTGTTCCTGTGCTGCTGAGAGTCACCTGACCAAGCTGAAGAAGAAATTCAGAGCCAGAGATGTGAATTAGCAAGAAATTAGCTACAGCTACAGTCAAGCTACAGTATTCTGTAAGAACAAAAAGGCACATCTTTTTCTTTTTTTTCCTTTAATGAAAGTTAATTTTCATACACGCTCTCTTCCAAAAAGATTTCCTCTCACGGTTATTAATGTTTTCCAGGTCCACCAAGCTGCCACTGCTGGGCCCCTGAGCAAGGCTCTTAACCCTCAAGTGTTTAAAATGAGATAAATTGTTAGTCACTCTGGATAAGGGTGTCTAGCAAAATGTAGAAATGTTTTTACACCATGCAGGAATAAAACAAGCAGAAAGAGATATTATACAGAAGCATAGAGGTTATAAATAAATATTTATTTTCATCATACAAATGATCTATAAATATTCCATAACTCTTGTTTCCTATGGAAACATATTAACCCAGGAAGCGAATGATACTCCGACAAGAACCTGAAGGTCCAAATTCTTCAGAGATAACCATGTCTGATACTCTCGTAAACTTACAGGCATATTCAACTTTTTTTCCATCGTTAATTAACAACATAAACTGTGATTAAAATGCTATCAAGGTCATGTTAATACGTCGGTCTTCAGCTTCTTCCATTGCAGCTCTTTGTCAAATGTAATTAGTCTGCTGTCACGGGTCCAACATGGCTGCGTTAAACATGTACGCTTCCAACTGCTGTTAATGATGGCGCCAAAAAAACTCTGTGAAAAAAAAATCGTTCTGTGAGGTTGCACTGGAATATATAACACTTAGAACTTGTATTATATCTATATTTTAGTTGATATTTGTTTCAAAAAACTTTCATAGGGTTCTCCCACAGGTACAAGCGAAGATCCCTTGAGGCTTCAGCTACAAGTGTAGAGACAAGGTGTGGAACTGTCACTGCTTAAGCTTTATTCTCAGATTTAATTGGTTGCTTCCATAACAACAGCTCTGAAAGTGTTTACGACTGAAGATAGCAAGTTTATACAAACATGTTTGTTTTAATACATTAACGTTTTAAAAGCAGCAGCTCCTTCACTGGGATTTGTAGAGTGGAGGCTCTGTATAAACTGTTAGGAAATTGTGTAACGGTTGATATGACGACACTGTGAGTAGATGTTTGTGTAAAGGTTATAGAAGGAGTCTTCTGTGTCAGCATTCTTGCTAAAGGTCAAGCTGTAGCTTTTATTGCATTTCTTTTTTTTCAGACAAAAGTGTTCAGGAGTTTTGTTTTGTTAAGATGCGACATCAATAATTATATTCAAGTATAAATAATGATCATTTCTATCCAGCTATTATAGAGTCACCACACTATTATACTTCCTGTTCACCTGGTTTCCATGACATCCTTGTTCTTAGGAGAAGATACACACTAGTTTCCAGTGACTCTGGATTTTAGCAAGCAGAGGACTCCCCCAAGCCCAATCAGCATCATGGGAACTGAGGTGGACATTGTGGACAGCTATACGTATCTGGGTGTCCACATAGACAACAAGCTGGACCAGATCAAAAACAATGATGCACTGTATAAGAAAGGTCAGAGTTGCTGTACTTCCTCAGGAGACTCAGGTCTTTTCAAGTCTGCAGAACCATGCTGCAGATCTTCTACCACTTGGTGGTAGCCAGCATACTCTTCTATGCTGTATTGTGCTGGGGTAGCAGGGTGAAGATAGCCAATTCCAACAGACTCAACAAGCTTATTTAGGAATGCCGGCTCTGTCATGGGAGTAGAGCTGGAGACTCTGGTTGAGGTGTCTGAGAGGAGCTGGAGTCTCTGGTTAAGGTGTCTGAGAGGAGCTGGAGTCTGTGGTTGAGGTGTCTAAGAGGAGCTGGAGTCTGTGGTTGAGGTCTCTGAGATGAGCTGGAGTCTCTGAGAGGAGCTAGAGTCTCTGGTTGAGGTGTCTGAGAGGAGCTGGAGTCTGTAGTTGAGGTGTCTGAGAGGAGCTGGAGTCTCTGGTTGAGGTGTCTGAGAGGAGCTGGAGTCTCTGGTTAAGGTGTCTGAGAGGAGCTGGAGTCTCTGGTTAAGGTGTTGAGAGGAGCTGGAGTCTCTGGTTAAGGTGTTGAGAGGAGCTGGAGTCTCTGGTTAAGGTGTTGAGAGGAGCTGGAGTCTCTGGTTAAGGTGTTGAGAGGAGCTGGAGTCTCTGGTTAAGGTGTTGAGAGGAGCTGGAGTCTCTGGTTAAGGTGTTGAGAGGAGCTGGAGTCTCTGGTTAAGGTGTTGAGAGGAGCTGGAGTCTCTGGTTAAGGTGTTGAGAGGAGGTGGAGTCTCTGGTTGAGGTGTCTGAGAGGAGCTGGAGTCTCTGGTTAAGGTGTCTGAGAGGAGTTGGAGTCTCTGGTTAAGGTGTCTGAGAGGAGCTGGAGTCTCTGATTAAGGTGTCTGAGAGGAGCTGGAGTCTGTGGTTGAGGTGTCTGAGAGGAGCTGGAGTCTCTGATTAAGGTGTCTGAGAGGAGCTGGAGTCTGTGGTTGAGGTTTCTGAGAGGAGCTGGAGTCTGTAGTTGAGGTGTCTGAGAGGAGCTGGAGTCTCTGGTTGAGGTGTCTGAGAGGAGCTGGAGTCTCTGATTAAGGTGTCTGAGAGGAGCTGAGGTCTCTGGTTAAGGTGTCTGAGAGGAGCTGGAGTCTCTGGTTAAGGTGTTGAGAGGAGCTGGAGTCTCTGGTTAAGGTGTTGAGAGGAGCTGGAGTCTCTGGTTAAGGTGTTGAGAGGAGCTGGAGTCTCTGGTTAAGGTGTTGAGAGGAGCTGGAGTCTCTGGTTGAGGTGTCTGAGAGGAGCTGGAGTCTCTGGTTAAGGTGTCTGAGAGGAGTTGGAGTCTCTGGTTAAGGTGTCTGAGAGGAGCTGGAGTCTCTGATTAAGGTGTCTGAGAGGAGCTGGAGTCTGTGGTTGAGGTGTCTGAGAGGAGCTGGAGTCTCTGATTAAGGTGTCTGAGAGGAGCTGGAGTCTGTGGTTGAGGTTTCTGAGAGGAGCTGGAGTCTGTAGTTGAGGTGTCTGAGAGGAGCTGGAGTCTCTGGTTGAGGTGTCTGAGAGGAGCTGGAGTCTCTGATTAAGGTGTCTGAGAGGAGCTGAGGTCTCTGGTTAAGGTGTCTGAGAGGAGCTGGAGTCTGTGGTTGAGGTGTCTGAGAGGAGCTGGAGTCTCTGGTTGAGGTGTCTGAGAGGAGCTGGAGTCTCTGGTTGAGGTGTCTGAGAGGAGCTGGAGTCTCTAATTAAGGTGTCTGAGAGGAGCTGGAGTCTGTTGTTGAGGCCTCTGAGAGGAGCTGGAGTCTGTGGTTGAGGTCTCTGAGAGGAGCTGGAGTCTCTCAGAGGAGCTGGAGTCTCTGGTTGAGGTGTCTAAGAGGAGCTGGAGTCTGTAGTTGAGGTGTCTGAGAGGAGCTGGAGTCTCTGGTTGAGGTCTCTGAGAGGAGCTGGAGTCTCTGAGAGGAGCTGGAGTCTCTGGTTGAGGTGTCTGAGAGGAGCTGGAGTCTCTGGTTAAGATGTCTGAGAGAGCTGGAGTGTCTGGTTAAGGTGTCTGAGAGGAGTTGAAGTCTCTGGTTAAGGTATCTGAGAGGAGCTGGAGTCTCTGATTAAGGTGTCTGAGAGGAGCTGGAGTTTCTGGTTAAGGTGTTTGAGAGGAGCTGGAGTCTCTGATTAAGGTGTCTGAGAGGAGCTGGAGTTTCTGGTTGAGGTGTCTGAGAGGAGCTGAGGTCTCTGGTTAAGGTGTTTGAGAGGAGCTGGAGTCTCTGGGTGAGGTGTCTGAGAGGAGCTGGAGTCTCTGGTTGAGGTGTCTGAGAGGAGCTGGAGTCTCTGGTTGAGGTGTCTAAGAGGAGCTGGAGTCTCTGGTTGAGGTGTCTGAGAGGAGCTGGAGCTTCTGGTTGAGGTGTCTGAGAGGAGCTGGAGTCTCTGGTTGAGGTGTCTAAGACGAGCTGGAGTCTCTGGTTAAGGTGTTTGAGAGGAGCTGGAGTCTCTGGTTGAGGTGTCTGAGAGGAGCTGGAGTCTCTGAGAGAGCTGGAGTCTCTGAGAGGAGCTGGAGTCTCTGGTTGAGGTGTCTGAGAGGAGCTGGAGTCTCTGAGAGAGCTGGAGTCTCTGAGAGGAGCTGGAGTCTCTGGTTGAGGTGTCTGAGAGGAGGATGCTTAGGAAACATCTCAGTATCCTTGACAACACGTCACACCCCCTGCATGCAACACTGCCATCGTACCAGAGCATGTTCAGCCATAGACCAAGACCACAATAGACAACCACAGTACGCCACAGGAGGTCTTTCCTACCAGTGTCCATCAAACTCTATAACTGCCCCCCTTTCAGTAGGGATCAGAGCTGACCAAATGAACACTGATGGTATCAAAATTCCGCCTGCAGCTCCAAGCCGATTCATTTGATGTTCCTCATGTTTGCTTTGGATTTTTCCTTCACTTTCCTGCACTAGTCTGCTTCAATGTCATGTCATATACTTTCACTGTACAGATATTTCTCTATTTTCACCCTGATGGCTTTGAGTGTGCACTTGTTCTGTGTCATGTGGTTAAACACCAGCTACAGTTTGGGGTTTGAGTGTCAGAGTTTGGAGCTGACTGGAAGACGTTTATTCAGTAATAGCAGGCTGCCTGCTGCTGCTGTGCCTTGAGTGTAATTATGTCTCTGCAAATGAACTCATTTTTTTTCCCACCTTGTTTTACCTTATAGAGCGACTCACGTTAGGGTATGAAGTAGAAACCAGCACCTTTTTTGATCAAGGCTGTGGTGGGTGTGTGCTGTAAAGAAGAGGAAGAGGAAGAGGCGGCTGTAGGAATCAACAAACAAAATTCCTCTCCAAAATGTTTTTCAATCAATCAGCCAGGATATGTTTGGTTTGAAGTTAAGTGAAGTTAATGCATAAGAGTCGAAGATGTCATGGAACCAGGTGACCAGGAAGTAGGATTGTGTGGTGACTCTGTCATAGCTGGATAGAAATGATCATTATTTATACTGGAATATATGGATTTTAAACCTTTGTTCCAACCTGAGTACTAATCGAAGAATCTTTTTTCCCCACCTCAATTAGTCATTTTAGTTCATTTTGTGTGTGTGTGTGTGTGTGTGTGCATAGAGTGCAGACAGATCTGATGATCTGTAAACATTAATTGAGTCATCATGATTGTTCCCAGTAGCTGCGCCAGTAAATTGACTGGGAGATAAAAACAAAAACAAAAGTTTCATGCACTTAAACAAAAAAGAAACCCACCAAACAAACACAGCAAAGCTTTTTTTCAGGCAGGCAAACTATTAATCAGCTCACAGCCAGAGACAATAAAGCCACAACTTCAAACGAAGCACAAGAGACACTCCAGCACTCCTGACTGGGGCTGTCACAAATTAGTTATTGTTGATGTTGTGGGTTTATTTGGTCGGAGACTTGTTTTTTTCCAGGGCCTTTGATGTGAAAACCTCTGATTGGAAATGGGACCGCTGTTATTACTCCTCACCTCCAGAGTCTGCTCCATTCTTATAATGACTCAGTGATTGGCCATCTGCTTCCTTTAATGCTTTCTTATTGTCCCATCAAGCACAGACCCACAACTTTTTAATTAGACTTCTTTGTTTAATCAGAGACGAGTCGTCATAACGGCATGACGGACGTCCGAAAACCGGAATAAAACACGGACGTAATCTTGATCCTTTTCCTATTACTGCATGTCCTGATGATTTTTAATACCAGACCGTAGTCATGTGCAGCTTACTTTATAGCAGCTATAAACAGCCCTTCCCTCACTAGCCCCCTGAAGTTAAAACTCCACAGTGAGTAAATTCTTCATTCCTGACACTGGAGACTCCTTCCATAAACCTCATTTTACCATATCAAGGATTTTTAATATGTTTATTAATACCTTTAAGGGATTTAATTTAACTCATATGAGTGATTAGTTACTCATCCCATATTATGGACTATAGAAAAAAACTATATTTAATAAAATATATAAATATAGAATATAATAAACTATGATTGGAATAGTAAAATATTTTATAGTAAAACTTGCAGTAAAATGTAACAGGATAATTATTTATTTTATATTGATGTTATTTTTCATATTAACAATATTCTCACATTCATTTTTTTTACACTTTTTAATAAGGGATTTTTTTTTTGTAATTGTTTTGCAATTCATGTAATAAATGTTATTTATTATTTGTTATTAAATTATGTTATTTATTTATTTATTTATTTAGTTAGTTAGTTATTTAGTTAGTTAGTTTTTAGATTTTATGTGCAATTTGTTTCACATTATTGAAAAGAATTTTTATTCTTCCCACAATTATGTTTTTATTTTGTGATCAAAACCCAACCCACAAGGTCACATGACATTTTTTAAATTTTATGCCATTAAATATTTATTTACATATTTATTTATTTTTTGTCTAATTACATTTCCATTCAGTTTATTAATAGTGGAGCACTACAGGTTCCTGTATAGGAATGATAACTTGTCAGAATGAGTGCCCTGATTGATTGAAACTTATTCAGAATTATTCCTCTGACCAATCAGAATGCAGAATCCAGCATCCCTCAGTTCTGGGGTAGAAATACAGACATGAACACCTCGCTACAGGGCAGAAGTGATGAGTGGATTCTCAGAAGTGAGGAGGTTTGTTTAGTTACTGATCTGGCCACTGACGTCTTTCTTCCTCTTCCTCCTCCTTTTCCTGCTCCTCCTCCTCTTCAATAGAGCAGAATATGATAAAGAGCATCTTGGCAGGCTTTGAGGTGGGAAAAAAAACAGCAGATTTCAGGATTTCAGATTTTGTATTCCTGTTTATTTAGATTGGTCTGGTCAGCTCTGGGCTCTGCCTTGGACATAATTTCCCAACACAGTGATCACATGACCCTGTCACATGACTCTTCATCATTCTGTTTTGTGTCTCTTCTTTGATCAGATTTCATATGTAAGTTGTGCGTTTTTGTTTATTACTTTACTTTGTTTATGATTCTTGTTTAAAATAAATAAATAAATGAATAGAACAATACTTTTTTTTTAAATTTGTATTAATTAATTAATTAATTAATTAATTTACTTATTTATTAATTAATTTTAAACAAGAATCATGAATAGAAAATTAATAATAAATAAGTATAAATATATAAAATAAATAAATAAATAAATAAATAGTACTTAATAAATAAATACTTGTCTAAAAATTTTATTTATTTATTTATTTATTTTTTTATTTATTTTAAACAAGTATCATAAATAGAAAATTAATAATATATAAGTATAAAATATAAAAAATAAATAAATATTTAAATAAATAAATGAATACAATGATACTTTTAAAGTTTCCTTTATTTATTTATTTATTTATTTTAAACAAGAATTATAAATAGAAAATTAATAATAAATAAGAATGAAATATAAAACATATATAAATAATAATAATAATAATAATAATAATAATAATAATAATAATAATAATAATAATAATAAATAATGAAATAAATAAATAGAAAGATACTTGTCTTTTAAAATATTATTTATTTATTTATTTATTTATTTATTTATTTATTTATTTATTTATTTATTTGTATTTTTATCCCTATATTTAGAACATTATAAAGTTGGAAAAAATTCATTACACAAAAAAGTGGATCCTCATCCTTGTTGGACTATCTAGACACCAATCTTATAGGCAATTAATTAAAAAAATAAAATTAATATTAAATAACTAAAAAAAATGCTACTCTCTTTCCTTCATGTTTATCTTAAACTGATTCCCAACATTTCAAACAAATCACCAATTTTGATTTGTTCATAATCATCCAGTTCTTTGTCCTTTTTGCATTCACACAAACCTTCCACACTTTGTCCCAGCTTTAGGCTTTGTTATTTCCATTTGGAAGTAAGTGCTGGTTGTTTTCTGCACATCAGGAAGAGCGTAAAGCAGGTAAAAGGATTGCGACATGATTAAACACAATCCTGTTCGTTCCACAGTGTCCTAGAAATAACATGTTCCTCCACTTGGGTTAAAAGTGCAGCCACTGAAGACACCATGCTAACTGTTACACAAAGCTTCTAAATCAGCCTCATTTCAGTTCATTGTGAATGAATTAGTCCTGTATCACCGTCTCTAATGCTGGAAAACAAGGAAGAGGTGGATGTAGGAATTAAAGAATGAAATTCTTCTCTAAACCAGGATATGTTTGTCTTCTGAAATTAAAATAAATTACTAAATAATCTTCAGACACAAAACATGATGAACACACAGTATTCCTTTTATTATTCCTCAAGTTCATCCATAAGCGTATCGAGAAACCACCAGAATCGAGATCAGGACATCAATAATTCAGGAAGTCATGAGTTTATATCTCAAGTGTTGAGCCACGTTCAAGTCATGTTCTTGAAAGCTTGTGATGAGCCAATCTGTCCGGTGCGCTGTAATGGAGGCTTATCCTTAAACCTGGCGAGTGTTGATTAATAACACGGCTGGGTCGGAGGGTAAGCAATTATTTCTCAACACATTCGGAATAATCACACCAAGAAGACGTTACTTATCCATGGAAGCTGTTATGATGTAGAAGGATTATAAGAGGAAATATTACTAACAGTAGAAAAGATACTGAATTGAGGTCATGGTTTGGCAGTGTGTGTGTGTGTGTGTGTGTGTGTGTGTGTGTGTGTGTTTAGAAACTGTGTGAAGGATAAGCTAACTAAGCCTCACTCATCACTGGTCATCGTTTTATTTGTGTTTTTCTTTGTTCTTTGTTTTTTAGTCTATTTTCCTGCCAAAATTTGTACCTCTTTTAATCACGCCTATTTCCTAACTACTGACTACTGACTCTTGATTCTTGACTACTGACTCCTGACTACTGACTTTTGATTCTTGACTACTGACTCCTGACTACTGACTCTTGATTCTTGACTACTGACTCCTGACTACTGATGCTTGATTCTTGACTCCTGACTACTGACTACTTACTACTATTTTGTTATCATTTTATTTGATGAATTTTTAAAAAATGTTGTTAAATTATTATATTTCATTTTAAAATTAATTTAAAAAAAATTAATGAATTAATTTAAACTTTTCATTATTTTTTGTCTAATTTAATGTTAGTTTTCAGATGCCATGTTATTATTATTATTATTATTATTATTATTATTATTATTATTATTATTATTATTATTCACTTTATACATTTATTTCCCATCTACTATCTGTATGTGTTTGTGTAGTGTTGTATAGTGTGTAGTGTTTGTGCAGTGTGTAGTGTTTGTGTAGTGTGTAGTGTTGTATAGTGTGTAGTGTTTGTGCAGTGTGTAGTGTTTGTGTAGTGTGTAGTGTTGTATAGTGTGTAGTGTTTGTGCAGTGTGTAGTGTTGTATAGTGTGTAGTGTTGTATAGTGTGTAGTGTTTGTGCAGTGTGTAGTGTTTGTGCAGTGTGTAGTGTTTGTGTAGTGTGTAGTGTTTGTGCAGTGTGTAGTGTTTGTGCAGTGTGTAGTGTTGTATAGTGTGTAGTGTTTGTGCAGTGTGTAGTGTAGTATAGTGTGTAGTGTTTGTGCAGTGTGTAGTGTTGTATAGTGTGTAGTGTTTGTGCAGTGTGTAGTGTTGTATAGTGTGTAGTGTTGTATAGTGTGTAGTGTTTGTGCAGTGTGTAGTGTTTGTGCAGTGTGTAGTGTTTGTGTAGTGTGTAGTGTTTGTGCAGTGTGTAGTGTTTGTGCAGTGTGTAGTGTTGTATAGTGTGTAGTGTTTGTGCAGTGTGTAGTGTAGTATAGTGTGTAGTGTTTGTGCAGTGTGTAGTGTTTGTGCAGTGTGTAGTGTTGTATAGTGTGTAGTGTTTGTGCAGTGTGTAGGGTTTGTGTAGTGTGTAGTGTTGTATAGTGTGTAGGGTTTGTGTAGTGTTAGTGTAGTGTGTAGGGTTTGTGTAGTGTTGTATAGTGTGTAGTGTTTGTGCAGTGTGTAGTGTTTGTGTAGTGTGTAGGGTTTGTGTAGTGTGTAGTGTTTGTGTAGTGTTTGTGTAGTGTTGTATAGTGTGTAGTGTTTGTGCAGTGTGTAGTGTTTGTTTAGTGTTGTATAGTGTGTAGTGTTGTATAGTGTGTAGTGTTTGTGCAGTGTGTAGTGTTTGTGCAGTGTGTAGTGTTGTATTGTGTGTAGTGTTTGTGCAGTGTGTAGTGTTTGTGTAGTGTGTAGGGTTTGTGTAGTGTGTAGTGTTTGTGCAGTGTGTAGGGTTTGTGTAGTGTGTAGTGTTGTATAGTGTGTAGGGTTTGTGTAGTGTGTAGTGTTGTATAGTGTGTAGGGTTTGTGTAGTGTTAGTGTAGTGTGTAGGGTTTGTGTAGTGTTGTATAGTGTGTAGTGTTTGTGCAGTGTGTAGGGTTTGTGTAGTGTGTAGTGTTGTATAGTGTGTAGGGTTTGTGTAGTGTTAGTGTAGTGTGTAGGGTTTGTGTGGTGTTGTATAGTGTGTAGTGTTTGTGCAGTGTGTAGTGTTTGTGTAGTGTTGTATAGTGTGTAGTGTTTGTGCAGTGTGTAGTGTTTGTGTAGTGTTGTATAGTGTGTAGTGTTTGTGCAGTGTGTAGGGTTTGTGTAGTGTGTAGTGTTGTATAGTGTGTAGGGTTTGTGTAGTGTTAGTGTAGTGTGTAGGGTTTGTGTAGTGTTGTATAGTGTGTAGTGTTTGTGCAGTGTGTAGTGTTTGTGTAGTGTTGTATAGTGTGTAGTGTTTGTGCAGTGTGTAGTGTTTGTGTAGTGTTGTATAGTGTGTAGTGTTTGTGCAGTGTGTAGGGTTTGTGTAGTGTGTAGGGTTTGTGTAGTGTGTAGTGTTGTATAGTATGTAGTGTTTGTGTAGTGTGTAGGGTTTGTGTAGTGTGTAGTGTTTGTGCAGTGTGTAGTGTTTGTGTAGTGTTGTATAGTGTGTAGTGTTTGTGCAGTGTGTAGGGTTTGTGTAGTGTGTAGTGTTGTACAATGTGTAGTGTTTGTGTAGTGTGTAGTGTTTGTGCAGTGTGTAGTGTTTGTGTAGTGGGTAGTGTTTGTGCAGTGTGTAGTGTTTGTGTAGTGTGTAGGGTTTGTGTAGTGTGTAGTGTTTGTGCAGTGTGTAGTGTTGTATAGTGTGTAGTGTTTGTGCAGTGTGTAGTGTTTGTGTAGTGTGTAGTGTTTGTGCAGTGTGTAGTGTTTGTGTAGTGTGTAGTGTTTGTGCAGTGTGTAGTGTTGTATAGTGTGTAGTGTTTGTGTAGTGTGTAGGGTTTGTGTAGTGTGTAGTGTTGTATAGTGTGTAGTGTTTGTGTAGTGTGTAGTGTTGTATAGTGTGTAGGGTTTGTGTAGTGTGTAGTGTTTGTGTAGTGTGTAGTGTTTGTGTAGTGTGTAGTGTTTGTGTAGTGTTGTATAGCGTGTAGTGTTTTTGTAGTGTGTAGTGTTGTATAGTGTGTAGTGTTTGTGTAGTCTGTAGTGTTTGTGTAGTGTGTAGTGTTTGTGTAGTGTGTAGTGTTGTATAGCGTGTAGTGTTTTTGTAGTGTGTAGTGTTGTATAGTGTGTAGTGTTTGTGCAGTGTGTAGTGTTTGCGTAGTGTGTAGAGTTTGTGCAGTGTGTATTGTTTGTGTAGTGTTGTGTAGTGTTTGTGTAGTGTTGTGTAGTGTTTGTGCAGTGTGTAGTGTTGTGTAGTGTTTGTGTAGTGTGTAGGGTTTGTGTAGTGTGTAGTGTTTGTGCAGTGTGTAGTGTTGTGTAGTGTTTGTGCAGTGTGTAGTGTTGTGTAGTGTTTGTGTAGTGTGTAGTGTTTGTGTAGTGTGTAGAGTTTGTGCAGTGTGTATTGTTTGTGTAGTGTTGTGTAGTGTGTAGTGTTTGTGTAGTGTGTAGTGTTGTATAGTGTGTAGTGTTTGTGTAGTGTGTAGTGTTAGTGTAGTGTGTAGAGTTTGTGCAGTGTGTATTGTTTGTGTAGTGTTGTGTAGTGTGTAGTGTTTGTGTAGTCCTGTGTAGTGTTTGTGCAGTGTGTAGTGTTGTGTAGTGTTTGTGCAGTGTGTAGTATTGTGTAGTGTTTGTGTAGTGTTGTGTAGTGTTTGTGCAGTGTGTAGTGTTGTGTAGTGTGTAGTGTTGTGTAGTGTGTAGTGTTGTGTAGTGTTTGTGTAGTGTTGTGTAGTGTGTAGTGTTGTGTAGTGTTTGTGCAGTGTCTAGTGTTGTGTAGTGTTTATGTAGTGTTGTGTAGTGTGTATTGTTTGTGTAGTGTTTGTGCAGTGTGTAGTGTTTGTGTAGTGCTGTGTAGTGTTTGTGTAGTGTGTAGTGTTTGTGTAGTGTTTGTGTAGTGTGTAGTGTTTGTGTAGTGTTTGTGTAGTGTGTAGTGTTTGTGCAGTGTGTAGTGTTTGTGTAGTGTTGTGTAGTGTTTGTGCAGTGTGTAGTGTTTGTGTAGTGTTGTGTAGTGTTTGTGTAGTGTGTAGTGTTTGTGTAGTGTTGTGTAGTGTTTGTGTAGTGTTTGTGTAGTGTGTAGTGTTTGTGTAGTGTGTATTGTTTGTGTAGTGTTTGTGTAGTGTGTAGTGTTTGTGCAGTGTGTAGTGTTTGTGTAGTGTTGTGTAGTGTTTGTGCAGTGTGTAGTGTTTGTGTAGTGTTGTGTAGTGTGTAGTGTTGTGTAGCGTTTGTGTAGTGTTGTGTAGTGTTTGTGTAGTGTGTAGTGTTTGTGTAGTGTGTAGTGTTTGTGTAGTGTTGTGTAGTGTGTAGTGTTTGTGTAGTGTTGTGTAGTGTGTAGTGTTGTGTAGCGTTTGTGTAGTGTTGTGTAGTGTTTGTGTAGTGTGTATTGTTTGTGTAGTGTTTGTGTAGTGTGTAGTGTTTGTGCAGTGTGTAGTGTTTGTGTAGTGTTGTGTAGTGTGTAGTGTTGTGTAGTGTTTGTGTAGTGTTGTGTAGTGTTTGTGTAGTGTGTAGTGTTTGTGTAGCTCTGATTATTATCAGCAGTCATTGCTGTTGTTTTTGTTTGTTCCTTGTTGTGAGTTGAATAGAGGAATCCAAAGCCCTGAAACACGAGAGAGAGATTTTAATATTCAGCCTCGCTCTCAGATCTCTTTACTACCTTCGCTTACTCCTCCTGAACATCAAACGGACCGTGAAGCGTGTAGAAAATAGAAAATGTGATTACTACCGGGGTTTGTGTTTGAAGTGGCAGGGAGACGTCGAGGAGGCAGGAAGAGTGTGAAGTCGCTAACACACTCATCACGCCAGGCTGGTGTGTAACACTAATCAGGGACGTGTTGTGTACGTGTGTTTGTGTGCGAGTGCGAGTGCACGTGTGAACGTCTCAAGCATCTGGAGGGAGTTTCTGAGGCGAGATTTGATGTGTGTGTGTGTACATCTGGATGATGTAGCAGCAGATGCAGATGTGAACGGGTTGCGCTCTCGTCCTGCTGCCAGAGATGATGCATGTGATGGAAACGTGTCTGGGAATAAATGGGAAAAGACGCTGCGAGATTTTATCGTATATCACGTTTACGTCTTCGGCGCGAATAGACGGAGAGAAACACACACAGACTTTCAATTACAGACGCCACTTTTAGTTACGGCTCCATACGTTGTAACGAGGGCAGTGTGAAGTCCCTGAGCTGTCCCTGCCTTCTCACTGCTTTTTTATCCAAGCGTTGTGTGTGTGTGTGTGTGTGTGTGTGTGTGTGGAGAAGAAATTGCAGTTAAAACACACCGACTCTGTATTTCACCGGGCAGCACATCAAACAACAGCTTGTGGTTCTTCAGCAGTCACTCAGCCGCCTCGCCTCAAATCCTCGTCTCCTCACACATTCCAAACACGTTATATAATCCTGCATAATAAACCAGACGGCTACTGACTCACAACGCTATTTTTATTTATTTATTTATTTATTTGTTTATTTTTTTTGGTTATTCTACATATCCTCTCCTCACTCCAGACTCACACGTTTGTATAATATCAATTTTTTTGTCTAAAATGTCTTTTATCTGAATAACCCTTATCCTTATCTTCGCTTAATTGTGTGTGTGTGTGTGTGTCTGTGTGTGTGTACCAGAAGCTACTACTACTGGTGGGTTGTGGGCGTGGCCCATCCAGGTTTTTATTACTTCCCATGACAGTTTAATAATATTTATAGATACAGATTTGGATATCTTTTTATAACAATCACGTGATCACGTGACCAAACATACGCAGCTTTCGGGTCTCTGTGACTCTGTACACGTACTGGAAGACGCACTCGGATCAGGCCGGCTATTTAAAGAGTGCATTTTTTTCTTGACAGGTATTTCAGAGAGAGTGTTATCTTCTCTAAACGCTCCAGCGCTCACAAAGTAAAATGCATTACACTACGTTCAGACTTCCACTGACTTACACACACACACACACACACACACACACACACAGAAAAAAGAAAGCCTGCTTTCTCAGCTGTGTCGTCGGCTGTCGTTACGCGTTTCTACACACACGCCGAGTCTCTAACTAGAGAAATGAATTCTCTCATCTCTGCTTTTCTCTATCGAGCCGGACGTGTTTCCTGAGAGCATCAGACACCTGAAGGAGAGAACAGGGAGTTTGGATCAGATACAGAACATACAGCAGCGTTGATTAATTCTCCAGAACTGCAGCTCTGACTGGTACCTGTGGCATGGATCGTTTCCATGGTAACGGCGTGACGGCTCGTTCGCAAGGGAAGTGGGAAAGAACGTGTCGATATGGTGGTTATGGAAGGAATCTCCAGTGTCAGTGCTCAGAGGTAAAGCTGTCACACTGTGTAGTATTTTTTAATTAATTATTATTTAAATTTTAATATCTGGAGATTTCCTCCTGTTTTTTATCGTGTCCATGTGGATGATTGAGCGTCTTTGTCATGTCTCACTCCACAGTTATGAAGCTCATATGAAAGTATTTTCTCGACAGGTCCTTGTCTCGACAGGTCAGGGCTGTTTTGGCAGCAAATGGGGGACCAACATAATGTTAGGTGGGTGGTCATAATGTTATGCCTGATCGGTGTATGTGTGTGTGTATATGTCTGTCTACGTGTCTTTATCACGTCTCACTCCACAGTGGAGGTTAATATGAAGCTCAGATAAAAGTAGACACTCAGGACTTTAAGAATTTTAGTGTTTCAGAAGGATTTCTGTTTTTCACTAGAAGTTTGCTATCTGGAAGTGTAAATTAGTGTGAATGCTTCAGGGTAAAGATGTTAGGACATCATTGTGGAAAAGACAAAAATAAATAAATGAACAGAAGTGAAGTTTCAGACGCTTGTTTTAAGGGTTTCGACGTTGATGACTTCTTTTCAAAGCTCCTTTTGTCTGAAGCAGCATCTGGTTTTCTGTCATTAGATCTGATAAAGTGTTGAGATGAAGCGGAGAAACGTCTTTAAGATCACAGCGTGCGCTCTGTTGATGTACTGCTACTATAAAATCAATAACAGGCACTTCTTTTCCTTTCTCATCGAGAGCCACGGCGCTGAGAAGCGAACCGGCCCTGACATCTTCTTCTTCCCTTCCTTACTATATTTATCTGACTGTGTACTTTTATTCCGGCGGATTCTTTCTCACGCTGTTGACTGTTTCCCTTTCAGCAGGCACTGGGTTATTAAGTCATAAAACAGGTTCACGTGACGCACTTCCAGGCCGGGCCACTTCCAACGGCGAGGCAGAAAGTAGGAGAGCAGGTGCGACGTCTGTAATGAATCATTAGACATGGATGAAACAGTCAGTCTGTGTGTGCGACCTCTCTGGCAGATGCTGCGCGAGATCCTTCAGCCAGATTCACATCCTCGTAAACAGGCCGGCTTTGTGGTGGAGGCTGAGACGCCGCACCATCTGCGCCTGTGGCCTCGCTCGTCTATAACGACTGCTTGTTTCGCAAATGAAACAAGTTCGGTTCATTAGAGGGGAAACTCACCACGTGCTTTTCAGCGCTGTTTTCCTGCTCGGGTGTGTGAGCGGAACGTTGATTCCTAACTCTTTTTCTGTAGCGGTGTTCCGATCTCACGTTGATTCTCTTTAACATTAGTGTGTGGTGACAGTTTTACATTTGAACTTTGACCTCAGCTGTGTAACTGGCAACACGTGCATGATTAACGTCATCTTCAATACGTCCATGACTAACATTAACTTCAACACATCTGTGACTAACATTGTCTTCAACATGTCCATGACTATCGTCTTTTTCGACATGTCCATGACTAAGGTTGTCTTCAACATGTCCATGACTAACATTAGCTTCAACACGTCCATGACTAACATTAGCTTCAACACGTCCTTGACTAACATTGTCTTTAACACGTCCATGACTAACATCGTCTTTGACATTCCCATGACTAATGTTGTCTTCAACATGTCCATGACTAACATTAGCTTCAACACGTCCATGACTAACGTCGTCTTCGACACGTCCATGACTAGCATTGTCTTCGACACGTCCATGACTAGCATTGTCTTCAACACATCCATGACTAACATTGTCTTTAACATGTCCATGACTAACATCGTCTTTGACATTCCCATGACTAATGTTGTCTTCAACACGTCCATGATTAACCTTGTCTTAAACACGTCCATATCTAACATTAGTTTCATCATAAAACATTATAAAACACCTGCAGTTTTAAGAAAATAATCAACAATAAGTCCATTCCCATCAGCCAGCATTGAGGTAAAAAGGGTTAATGGTTGCTCCTGTGCCTGCAGTTCCTTTGAAAGGTGACGGAACTCGTCCTCATGCCGAGGCGTGAAGAGAAAGAGCAAACACTCGGAATAAGCAGCTCCACTCGCTGCTGCTTATTTACCATCGAGTGTTCATCAATTGTCAGTTAATGATGCTTCACAGAGCGGCGAATTTGTTTTTGGCAAACTGCTCTGACATTCCCATTATCCACAGTAATTTATTGTTTGCCACAACCTTCTCTCTGGCCATATGATCCACTCCATCAACACTTTATTCATTTATTTCTTTATTTCTTCATTTTTTAAAACAGTAGATAAATCCCTGGGTGGCTCTCTGAAGATCTTTCCAGCTTTTCTCTCTTTTTAGTATTCATCAGAGAGCTGTAACTTCTCCTGGATATGGATATATAACACCAGAAATGTGCAGCATCGCTGTGAGACTAGCAGAAACTCTTTTCCCTGACCGTCATCCAGCCGTCCAGGAGAACCGCTAGACCTCGGAAAGTGTCTCATCTTATCAAATGAAATGATGAAGATATTCATTTTGTGTAATCAATAGCAAGCAGTTTGCAGGTTCATCGATCTCCAGAGACATTTCCTCTGTTTACTCGCTGAAATATGAAGCATTTAAAAGAAAAAAAAAGAAAGACTAGTTGGAAGAATTAATGAATCTTAGCTGCAATTTTAAAAAGTGGTTTGTTTATTTATTTATTTATTTATTTATTTATTTATTTATTTATTTATTTATTTATTTATTTATTTACTTACTTATTTATTTATTTATTTATTTATTTATTTATTATTATATTTTAAAAATTAATTAATTAATTTCTTTATTTATTATTATTATTATTATTATTATTATTATTATTATTATTATTATTATTATTATTATATATAAAAATTATTATTTATTTATTTATTTATATATTTATTTTTTTATTTAATAAAAATATATTTAAAAATATATATATATTTACTTTTTATTTTTAATGATTTTTTTTATTTTCTTTTGTCTGAAAAACAGTGCTTTATTTCTTTATTTCTGGGATTTCTTTTTGGATTGTGAAACTCAAGGTGTGTTAAATATACACCAAGTTGACAAGCAGCCCAGATAAAAAAGGGAACAATTATACCAGAGTGAAAATGTGTTAAAGGTAATGTGTCAGAATCTTAATTGGAAGCAGCGGAAATTTGAGCAAAAAGCCAGAAATGATTGAAGTTGATGTTCTGTTTTCTCTCTTCAGCAACACTAATGTGCGAAACTGTCAAAAGAATGCTCGGGATCATCAGTCATTAATATTTATGTTATATTTATTTGTTGTTGTGTTAAACTTGAGAACCTCGTCTGTCCAGAAAACTTCAACTTACAGCTTTATACCTCTGACACTGGAGACTCCTTCCATCAACTATAAATAAAATCTCCTTCTGAGAACCAGCTGTTACTATGGAAACGATTAAAATGAGCACATTCAGAAAGAACCCATCAGGATCCAGAACAGCGCTGTGTATTTATCATTTCTATTCCAAATAAATCTCCAGAATTTCCCAAACCCAAACTGTACACTTCGTGGTTTTATCTCCATGTATCTGTTTATAAATATTTTCCTGGATCCCAGCTCCGGAACATCTCTGATTTCTCTCCCAGCTCCTATATTTACTCTTGTTGCATCACGGTTCCCTGACTTTCCCCGCGTTACTCATCTCGTGACTACCCAAAATAACCCGGTGCATCCGTCATCTGGATGTGTTATTTAGCAGACACCAACACTTTAAAATGCCATTGTGCAATTTCAGTGTCGCGCGTCATAATTTCAGTACCAACATGTCCTGTTTTCCTGCTAATCTACTGTTACATATCCTCATGTGCCGGCTAATAAACCGTCCTCCCAGAGGACATGCTAAAGGTCACTGTGAAAAGTTTGGATCATAAAGCATTATGAAAGAAGAATTCGTGGAGGAGCGTGTATATCCCCGAGGCTGACTTGGCATCTTGGATGCTGATAACACCATTAATATTTAAAACCAGCCAATTAAGAAGACCTCAGAGCTGTTAGGCTAAACTCCATATTCTCATTTCCTTTGAGAGAAAAGGCTTCATCAAGCTTAAAATCATTTAGCAGCCCACAGACAGCCGTATTAAAATCCGAATACCTTTGCTGGAGTCAGCATGGTGCAGCTTAATTACATAAATCTTTAGCCTCACGTATGCAATATGCTGATGGGATGAAATGGGTTTGTTCGCTGAAATATCTTTACTTTACGTCGGATTTAAATGGTTACTGAAAATGTAGGTTTCCTGGAAGAAAAAAATGGCTTTCACGGTAGAGAAAAGCTAGAACTCTCCAAGCTTCTCTCCAGCTTTTAGTATTAATCATGTGGGGAGGGGTGCCAAATACTTTTAACACTTGCATTTTGCTTGGAAAGAACCCATAGAGCTTTATATTATTTATGACAGGAAATGACATCACATTTAATTTATGCTACAAGGACCTTGTTCTAATCATGAGTTACCCATTATGTCTTTATTAACCAAGGTTGCCAGGTTTCCATCTCAAAATCCACATAAAATACCTTAGAAATTTCAGGTACTGGAAAGGGGAGACATGTTTTTCTTCCTTTTCTCAGCTTTTGAATTGGGACACAAGGTCACTTTGTTATCCCTCTCTCCATAATCCTCTCAATCAATATTTACAATATTGTACATCACAGACTTTATCTACACCTACACTTTGGCTCGAGCTGCATCCCAAATCACACACTTATCCACTATTCTGTGTTGTTTTAGTATAAATAGTGTGAAGAAGAAGAAGAAGAAGAAGAAGAAGAAGAAGAAGAAGAAGAAGAAGAATGAGTGCACTTGGATGTTTATGTAAAGGAAAAGTTGCGGGGCTACCAGACGCTGACGCTGTATCACATTTTTAAGATGGCTGACGATGCTCCAGTGGACGACACGTCTTACGAAAGTCTTTTAAATTAGAGCATGATGTGTGATGTTTATCTTGCAACATTTTAAGAAATTATTCTAAATGCTGAAGCTACTGAAATGGCATCATGTCACGTGTGTTACGCTGAATGGGAGTTGAATCATACCTCCAGTTTTACTTAGTAAAAAAAAACAAAAAAACATTAGTGTTCCATTTGAGAGAGAATTCCCTTTCTAACATCCATACACTAGACACTAGAGAACATGTGCATAGTGTAAGTACGAAGTGTATGCTGTAACATTTTTTTGCAGTAAATTCACTATAACATCATATCGAGGGTCTTGAGGGTTTTAAAAAAAAAGATAATGTGCAATTTTGGTTTACAAAAGCTAACTCTGGCAACCCTGTGAGGAACTGTTTTGCTGTTGCTCATCTTCTAGTGATAATGTGTATAAAGTAGTGAGCATGGGGCAGCTGTTTGCGTTCCTGCTTATGACCACTAGGTGGAATAAAGAATTTTTGATCTGTTAAGCTTAAAATAATAATAATAATAATAATAATAATAATAATAATAATAATAATAATAATAATAATAATAATAATCTCTCAGAAGAAAAATTTGTAGAGAGAACAGAACCTAAAATGTACAGAACTGTAAATAAAGATAAAAGTGTGTTGGACAGCTGGTGTATACTGGTGTATATATGAGCATTATTCAAATAAAAAATTCTATTTATTTATTTATTTATTTATTTATTTATTTATTTATTTATTTATTTATTTATTCATTCATTCATTTATTTATTCATTCATTTATTTATTTATTTATTTATTTATTTAACATTGTTTATTGCAAAAAAAGTGTCACAAAATCTCCACTTTAATTCATGCAAGTGTCCCAGCAGTTAAGATGTGTCCTGGTTCCTCTAGGAAATAAATAAATAAATAAATAAATAAATAAATAAATAAATAAATGCCACTGATCACAATTTATTTATGTTTCACTTTTAAGATTTTTATCTGATTTTTCCTATCGTATGGTCAGTATGGTTTCAGCTCCAAATATCCCACGTGGCATGTTTTATTCATTTTCTTCTCATGTAGAAGGTCAGCACTACTCATAACCGTCTGATCCGACTCGGTGTATAAATATAATGCTGGCTAAATGATTATGTCATATTAGTCACCGCTGGAAACTTGCTCCTCATTAACACTGTTAGAAATCAACAAAGACAATGAATTGAATTGTGTGAGCAGTCAGATAGCAGAGGCGTGAGGAAAGGAGAGGAGATCGAAGACTCTGAGCTCACAGCAGGGGTTTAAATCACAGACCAACAGAGAGACGGCAATTACAGAGCGCTCTCCTAACACCAAAGAGTTTAATAAAGCAGGGCTAGAGGAGGGAAAGGTGAAGGTGCAGCTCAGACATGGTGGATCTTCAGCTTGACATCACCTCGGAAATGTTTTTTTCTTGTTTCATGGACATAAACTTTTCATAGAAGTCTTATTCTCAAACTTTCCGGGTGTCAAAACATGCAGCATGGACAGTGGGTAAGGAATTAAATGCTGGTCTGTTTATATGGTTTATTGTTTATAGACATTTTAATTCTTGTTTTAATAAAATCATGTGATTTATTTTTTATGTGATTTATTAAATCATGTGATCAATATTTTTAGCTTGGAATTTCTAATAAAATAACACAAACGCTGCTAATACTGGAGACTCCTTCTGTAATTCTCGACAAAGTCAGGCTAATAATTGATCTGGTGATTAGTTTTAGATGACTAGATGTTTATTTACATTACAAACAAAATGATTGCCATGTGGTAAAGGAAGGAGTCTCCAGTGTCAGAGCTTTGTAAAAGTCAGAGGTAAAGATTTTAAAGCTGATAAATAAAGCACTTTCTTACTGAAATGATGGTTGAAGAAGAAGAAGCCTTTATTATTGTCACTTTACAGCACAGGGAAACTGATACTGCACAGAGTCAGCCATTATACAAGGAGGGTTAAGGGGCATGCTCAAGGGCCCAACAGTGGTAGTGCTGTGGCTTGGATCAACAACCCAGAGCCTTAGATGCTTTACATTAACATTTCTGACACCCTTATCCAGGTATTTTATACAACTGAGCTACAGAGGGTTAAGGGCCTTGCTCAGGGCCCCAGTAATGGCAGCTTGGTATACATGGGATTCAATCTCACAACCTTCTGATCAGTAGTCCAACACCTTAATCATTAAGCTACCACATACCCAGAGAGGAACAGAGGCTTTAGAGAGAGAGCAAATATTTGTAGCTGTTTACAGAACCTTTTACAAAACCATAAATTAACCGTAACTAAAAACTGATAAAAAGTACCATTGTCTAAAAACATAAAAAAAAGGACCATGGTTGGTAAGAAAGAAATTAAGAGGAATAAACGACTCCAGGACATATCACACGGGCTAGTCCCCATCAAACTATCGCTAGCTTCTCGCTAATGATGCGGTTGTATACGGGAAAGTGTTTTGTTTATAGAAAGAAAAAAAAAACAGTGCTGAGGGTATTGAGGTGTTCACGCACGAATAAAACCGGTGTTTAGCATAAAGCAAAAAGAAAATTGAAGAGGAGCCCAGACATAAATAATGACACTCATTCTGCGTCTCCTTCTCTTTTACATCAGGAGCAATTTGCTACGGCTAATTACCCCTCCTGCGTGAATACAGGGGATTTGCATAGCTGTCGGGCACCTTGTTTCCTTCCTGCCTTCCTTTCTTCCCATCACACCATCACAAGGGGGGGATTGAGCCTCGCTCCTCCAAGCTGCCACTGCCAAAATCATTTATCAGGCCATTGTGAAAGGGGTCTCCAGGGTCCAGGGAACATGACATGCGTTTAGCACCTGGATGTTCTACACGCTGTTCAATCGGCGTTCGGTTCCACATGGTTTCAGTCTGAGCAGAACTAACTCACTAACATCCCTATTTACACGCCTCCACTCTACAACCGCACAACAACTCGGTCTCGCTCATAACAAGTGCTAACTAGCCGGTCCTGGATATTTTAATATCGATTAAATTATTAAAACTTTTCCACTTTCTATTCAGCTGTCGTGCGTCTATCACGGACATCCGGGGAAAACACGTACACAGCTCAATCCTTCTCAACGAGCAGACTCTAGGAATCCTTCAGGTATATTACCCGCTATAAATTCATGAAAATATTCCCAGTCGATGGATTCCAATTATGTTTGCATGCAAATTTTATTCAGGATGAATTATTTAGCATAAAGATGCAATCTCCATGCTTAATTCCCACACAATGTGATTCAGCTCGACCCGAGCTATATTAAAGTCTGCATACTGCAAGAGAATCAGACTTCATACGCCATGTGGATGAAAGCAGATGTTGTGCTTTATTTATGTGCCATGCTGCGTTACGCTACACTACGCTATGCTACTCTACACTATGCTACGAGGCTCAAACCAACAGACGTTTGATTGAAGGCTCCAGCATTTTCAGGCGAATTCCTGACTTTTACAGGAACAGTTCTATTTAAAACCTAAAATGGTTCTGTCACTTACTTCATAAACTGAACAGAACCCTAAAAAAGGTTCTAGTACCATATCGAAGGATTCATTGGCAAGAAGCCGAGTTAGACGGTTCTTAGTAAAATAATTTAAGGGATCATTATTTTATTTTATTTTATTTTATTTTATTTTATTTTATTTTATTTTATTTTATTTTATTTTATTTTATTTTATTATTTGAATTATTATTATTGTTATTATTTGAATTATTATTTAAATTTAATAAACATATGTTGTTGTTTTTTTTTTTTTACAAAAATCTGTCAAAACATCCCACATTATTATCTACATAGAGATAAAACTCTTTAAAAGTAATGGCACCCTTTACACCTTTCCCATTCTTTCACTTATATAGAATCATTTTCATATAAAAGGACCATCGATCTCCAAGGGTTCTACATCTACATAGAACCTTTTTTTTAAGGTTCTATCAGCCAAGAACAGAACCCCAGGGAACCATAGGAACCTCTTTTTTTAAGAGAACAGCCTCAGAAATAATGATAAACTGAGGACGCTGAAGAAGCATGGAGGATAAAAATAAACTAAATGACAGATGAATCTTTCTCTAGAGATTTCTTAAAGTGGATGTTTCAAGGTGTCTTATAGCGCTTTGAGTCTCTCTGTCCTTCTTCTTCTGAGTTAAATTCCTCCTTGAATATGTTAGAATCCAGTGGAATGTTCTCTACCCGTGTTCTGACCCTGATAATGCCCCATGCATGGATTCTCCAAAATAAACAACACGCTGATGTCTATCTACTTGACCTCAGATTTACTGACCAGACAAGATGCTTTAAACACTTCAGAAACTGCTGAACTGGGATTTTCACCCATTCTGGGCTCTAGAGTTTAATGTTCTGAGAGAGGTCAGAGGAGAACGGCCAGATGATGACCAGGAGGTGTTTCAAACTGACAGAAAGTCTGTAGTAATAGAAATCACTGCTCTTTACAAAAGTGCTGAGCAGAAAAGCATCTCAGAGCATGAGAAACCTTGATGAAGAAAAGCTACAACAGAAGGTGTTCTAATCCTGACAACCAGGAACATCACCTGGACTTTTCCAGTTTTTGGTGAACTTATGTCCAAAGTAGCTTTCAGGTTTTCATTTTTCCTGAGGACTCTTTCAGATCACTGAATTTCTTAGAAAATAAATAAATAAATAAATAAATAAATAAATAAATAAATAAATAAATAAATAAGTTAATCCAAGTGTGTTAAATGACTTTTGAGTTTCCAATTAATTCCTGATTTTCTGCTGATTTTTCCACAATTTTTATAAAGAAAGAAAGGAAAATATATAAATAATATTAAACAAATATGTGAATACAGGATGTTCAAAAATTTGAGGTTTAATATATTTATAATTCCTAATTTTTTTTTCTGGATTTCTCCTTAAATTCTGGGAATATTTTGAATAATTTTGGGAATGCTTTTTGGAGTAATTTAAATGTCTTTTCCTTTGTTGTCTTTTTATAAAATCGTTGTACATCCTCCATTTTTCTTATAAAAAATCAATAAGATAAGAGTTATTAATGACGGCGTCTGTGTTCCAGAGTAAAATGAAGATGGGACATGGAACACGGACGTGACAGAGTGGGAGTCTCACCTGGGTGGATCGGCGTGTCCGGTGTTTGAATCAGACGGACGTTTTCCTGGCTCTCGTTTCATCATCGTTAAGCGGCAGGAAGTGAAGCCTTCAGTGAGACACAGTCATCCAGAGCACAAGTCATCTCTCAGAGCACGTTCATTTGCATACCGTAATGAATCTCCGTTAAGGAAGACGAGAAGGGTTAAGGTGTCATTATCTTCATGTTTTAATTTGGTAGGAGGAACTTTCCAGCCTTTTTTTTTTTCGACGCAACAATTTCTAATTATAAATAATATCTCAGGGGAGGAGGAGGGTGAGATATGCTTTGAGACTAAATTAAATATTTGCTCGTGAATTAAGTGGGCTCTCCTGGATCGTTGGCACTGAATATTTGTCTTCCGCTTTTAATTCAGTTTTTATAGAAAGCAGGTTTGCAAATGATTTCAGAATTATTTGCTCGTTGTAGCATAATCTTTTTATACATTATCTCATCATATGGGTAGCTAAGGGGTAGCTCAGGGTGGCCAGCGCCACCCTAACATGAAACATGAGAAGCTGAATGAAAATCTTCCAGTTCTTCATGTCAAGTTCCTCAAGGAACAAGCTGAGCTTCTTTAGCTAGCAAGAATAGATGCTGGATTTATTCCACTCCTTAATTATTAATATATGCTAATTATTTTAAATTTGGAAATACATAACATGCTAGTTACATCAAATAAATATCGCTTGCTATATCCCACTTGATGGGGGCACCATTTTATGTCTTTTCTGTTCTATTTCTATTTGCACCTCATTTAAGTCTCACCTGGCCACGCCTCTGTAAAAGGTGAGACTCTGCCCCCTACACTTCATCCCAGCATGCTCGTATCATTCCTTTGTCATTTACTCAGGATCTTACTTCAGCATCATCATCTAATTTTCTCTCGAACAATGCGTTCAATATGACATTGAGAAGCTCGCTCTGTGTCGTTCGGATAAATTCGCCCGTGTAAATCACGCTCGCATTAGACTGCCAAAAAAATGACAATCAGACGGAGCGTAATTGCATCTGTTTGTCAGCTGAAGGTTTAATGGAATATGGGAAGTGATCAGTGAACCCATCTGTCAGGAGGGCAAGACCTGTGGAGATTTTGAATAAAGAAGCGAGTCAGGTAATTAAAGAAAAACACCAGAGATTGTGCTCCTGTCCTACATTTATACGCAGAGATTTTCTCCGATCCGATGAAATTCATCCTGACTGCAGATCAATTGGTTTTGAAGTAATGCTTTATCGTGCAACGATTTGAAGAACCACAAGAACCGCATGAGTCAGGCTCAGAATCATGCTGCTTGTCTCAGCAAAACATCGTTAGCTAATTAAACAGGCAGCAAGAAGCAATTTTGGAGTGTGTGACCTCAGTAAAAGTGCACTTTGGAGTTTGTTGGAGGAAGAGCGATGCTCTGGTTATTAAAAAATAACATAAAAAATGCACACATCATGCATCAGAATAACAGATAACACGTTTAATCCATCAAATCATTTACTCATCTGTTAATGTCTGTGAAGATGCTCAGACATCCAGCTGAGATTATCTGGAAGCTGAGCTGAGGTCTTCTTCTCCAGAATGAAGAAGAGCTCAGATTAGTGAAATGTTTTGATCTAACAAGAAGGTTTCCAGTTGACATGCTTCAACTTCCTGATTCTCATCCGAATGTTAAAATCCATGGTTTAGGAATAAGACGAGAAATAAAAGTATGTAAACTGTATGGCTGCTTACAAAGACCTGACCCAAGCCAAGCATTCCATGTCAAGGCTCCTCACAGGAAGTCGTGCCACCAAGCTTGGGCTAAAAATAGAACAGACCGCCCACACCACCAATCTGTCAACAAAAAAACATCAGAAAAATCACCTAGCTTTTGAACGCATGACGGTTAATAAAAACAATTGATAATTACAAAAAACAATTGATCAGCAAACATATCTGTGTAGTTCACATCATTCGCCAGTTTCATTCTGTGTAGTTCACATCATTCGCCAGTTTCAGCTGTAAAGAAATCAGAAATCTGAAGTTTATTGAGTTTAGTATGAAAAAAACCCCGTCAAATTTTAGAAAACTGAATTTTTTAACATCATCACGGCTGACAATAATGCAACTGAACCTTCTTTATTTCATCCTCAGGACAAACCAAACGTTTCTTGGGCTTTATCTGAACACTAAAATGTCATGGGTGGTATTTGAATAAAAAAAAAAAAACCCTAGACGGAGAGACAGACTGTATATTGAGTCTTCAGTGTAAAGGTTGTGATCATATCAGCATCAGCAGTTTATTGTTTGCGTCACTTGAGTGTGTCTCTTTCTTCCAGGTAACCTTTAAAATGGTCTGCAGTTTGTTCAGTTAATGGCTGTCATTAAGGCTCAGTGAAAGGTCAACATGATAGGGATGATTATTTAATATTATTGACCTTTTCGTGGTCAGGTGTATAGTGCGCTGGACTAAAAAGCACTCTCTATAGTCTATGTAGAACGGGAAGACGGATGAATTATCGTAATAGAATACCTTTCGTAAGGAATTAAATGCTCCTGAGGTGTGCTGGAAATTATTACAGCATATACTCAGGAATAAAACTTTTTTCTGTTTAGTAAACACTTTTTTTAAATCATAATGTTTAATTCATACGTTTAAGATTAAACGCAATTTCCTTTTCTCACTTACCGTATATTAATCATATAATTCTCTCTGAATTTTTATTTAATTTAATTTTATTTTTATGTGGATTTGTAACTAATCTAATCCACTACTAAAAGTTTTCTGAAAATTTATTTATTTATTTATTTATGTATTTATTTATTTATATAAATCTCAACATGCTTAATTTTCATTTTTTTTCTTTTTTTTCATTTTCATTTTTTTACTAACCCTAACCCTAGACTTTTATATTAACAAAAACAAATATATTCACAAAATTCTACTTATTTCTCTGATTGACAAGTTAAATAATGCTTAATTTTAATTATCTTTTTGCTAACCAAGTTTAAAGGTCTCTGATTTAAAAAAAAAAAAAAAAACACAACCATGTATTTTCCTCACAAATTAATAAAGCATTAAATAAATAAATAATCTGTGCTGAATTACAATGAATTATTTAAATACTTAATTAATTCATTGTAATTGTGAGGAATTTTAATATGTATATATATTTACAGATATTATTATATTAATTATTATATTATTATATTAATACAATAACAAATAACAAATTTAAAAAAAAACAAACACCCCTGGTTCCTAAGAATTAACAAAATTCTACTTATTTCTCTGATTGACAAATTATATAATTTGTGTTGAATTTATATTCTGTAACTAGACTTTTATATTAATAAAAACAAATATATAACAAAAAACACCTCAAGCGCCTAAGCGTTAAAAAAATCTTCTTATTTCTCTGATCTTCAAGAAATTCAAGTCTGTAACTGTTCTACGTCTGATTACGGAACATCAGAAACCCATGTACCTTCTCGACCCGATTGATCTTTGCAACTAAATCTGAAAGCATGAAATAACAGAATGAGACAAAAAGCACGAGAAAGTGTTGTGGAAAATAGGCAGAAGACTTTTTTTTTCTCCCTGCGCCGTGATCAAGTCGTCTGACATTTTGCTGGCATAAATTGCCTCTCTTTTCTGCATCTCCTGTCACAAAAGCTCATGCATTAGGCCTCATGTTTCAGCTCTGACCTTTTGTTTCCTGAATATAAGAGCAGGGGGTCATGGATTTGTCAGTGTGTGAGTAACTACTGCCGGGGGAACGTGTTCCTGAGAGCAGCTGAGACTCCACCACGTGGGGAGTTTATTACCGAGACGTGAAGCCAGCACAGCAGACAGACAGACAGACAGACAGGAAACAGAAAAAAAAAGATTTTCTGAGGATTGTTTTTATGGTCTGTTTTCTCTAAACAGCTGCCCCTGTGTGTGTGTGTGTGTGTGTGTGTTTGTGTGTGTGTGTGTGTGTGTGTGTGTGTTTGTGTGTGTGTGGTGAGAAATGAAAATAGGATAGAATAAAAATATCCTGGTTTTATTGTAAATTGATGTCTGGAGAGTTATACAGGAAACAGAAGTTGTAGCACCTGCTTTCCACTCGGAAACTCGTTACTTAGGAACATCTGGAATGTTGGACAAAATGGCGACAATCGTACTTTTTCTCCCTCGTTTTATACTCACCCATTAATTCCTACATCACCACCATCTCGACACACCGCTATCCGCTATCCGCCATCTTCCGCCTACACGAACTCACGGGCGCGTGTGACTGGCTAGAATCTCTGTGATTGACAGCTGAGAAAGGGTCTTTCTGCTCTGCTGGATTTTTTTTTCCATTTCCTTTTAGGAAAAGTGTTATGTCTTAGTAATAAATGGTGTGTATGTGTGTGTGTGTGTGTGTGTATGTGTGTGTGTGTGTGTGTGTGTGTGTGTGTGTGTGGTGGTGGGGGGTATAAACTTTAGAGCTCCAACTTTAATAACTGTGGATGTATCTAACAAAAAAAAGCGAGACACCTTGACATCCACTTCCATTCATCCTGAACTGTAGAAAATCCAGAAGTGTAAAAATGTTCTATTGCTCCACCGAGGCTGAGGTGTCTGTGTGTGTGTGTGTGTCTGTGTGTGTGTGTGTGTGTGTGTGGAGGCTGGACGTCACCCAGAAGCTTCTCCGATGTCCTTCGTCCTTCACAGCAGATGTTCCGAAACGTTCAGAGCCAACACATGGAGGAAAAATAAAATCAGCCTGTTAACCTGAAACAAAGACACAGGTCTAGTCATGTACTCAACTATAGTGTGAAAAATTATAAAATGTAATAAATAATAAAATATTTGGATTTCAGATGAACAGGGATAGCATTAGTGATGTCATTACACCTCAAAATGTCTATTTTAGAGACTTTAGACAAGTGAAAAGAAAAAAACTGTTATAGTCATGTTATAACACATTCATAACACTAATAACGGCTTTATAACATCCCCTAATATATTACATTATTTGTTTTTCTATATTTTTAATTTTTAAATTGATCATTAATAATAAGTGAAAAACTAATTGCTCTAATTTGAGTTTTGCCAATTTTTAACCCTTTATTTGTCACATTAACGATAAATAAACAAACAAGTAACGCTTTAACGTCGCAGTAGCAGAGAATTGAATTTCTTGCTAATTGAAAACTTCATTAATTAGCAAAGGAGAGTCTGGGCCAAGTGAAAACGAACCAGTCAGTGTACTTACACGCTTCTCAGATGACAGTTTTGATCGTTTGCTAATTTCTTTTTGTTTACTATCTAGTTACACTAGCATGCGCGTCCTCTGTTACACGTGAATCCTTCGCATTTTGCTGCGCTCCAGGGAGGCGTAACACACTCAGATTAAAGCACTATCAGCCCTCCTCCGCATACATGACCCTGTGATGGACAGTGGAGCCTGAGTACTCCCCTCCCACCTAGACGATCAATTAAACCCCTCCCATAAATCACATTTTTTTTAGTCCTGATGTATCAATTGCATAGTGTGGGATTTAAATAAAGCAGGAAGTAGTGATTTATTTAATGGTCTGTGTAAAAAGGGTGAAGTAAGAGGTGAGCTGGCGGCGGTTTGTTTTCGGTTCTTGGGTGTACGAGGTGTCAAGCGAGACGGTGAAAGCCGGGTGTCTCGCTGGCAGACCGCACATGCAGCTGCGCCGCAGGAAATCTCCACGCTACCATATGGTCAACAGACTGCCATGCCTAGACACAGGTTCCTGTCTGACTCGCAGCAGGCTCATGAATATGGCACCGGGGTTCAGTCAGGTGGCCGAGTGATCTCCAACGTCATCTCACAGGAGGACTCCATCGCAGGAGGACTCCATCCTCGCGTAATGAATCTCTATGTCTTTGCATCAGGTTGTGCATGTGTGTGTGTAGGTTTTTCAGATCTCCACACGTGAACGAAGGACAAGCGTGACTTCTTTTCCTACTTCTGAAGGTGAATTGAATTTGTCCAAGCTGTCGAGCGCGCTCTGCTTTAACAAGCGGCAGAACAGAAAAGGCTAAGGAGTTTGTTTGAAGGTTAATATTGATCTCATCGATGAGCTGGAACACTCATGTGATACAGTATTTACAACGAATCCAGGCCGAGGCCATAACGAGTGCGAGTGAGTAATTGCCCTCTTCTGGTCTGCACTCGCACCGATCCTTCCTGCAAAGGGAACAAATAAAATCATACATTCATTAGCTAGCATTTGCAAGACAAAGCTCCATCTTTCTCATGGAGCAAACTATGAAATTCAGTAAAATAATTATGACTAGTTAATTATGTTGATTAATAATTTAACAATCTTGAGCTTTATTTTTTTATCCTTTGTCTATAAACAAATCATCGTCTTTGTTCCTTAAACAAACAGGGACTTAAAGTCATGAGCTGGATCTCATTCTGGATGTTGATGTATTTCCTTTTAACAGGAAACAGGAAGTTCCTGACTGATTATCAAACAAGTATCTGTAAAGAAGTTGTATCTGTAAAGAAGAGGCAGAAATGATGACATGCTTTGCTATTTAATTAGATCACACCCATCAATCAACAGACAGGTCAAAGGTTAACCAATCAGTTATTTTTATTATCTTTTAATTTTTAAAAAAAAAAATTAATTTAAAATAATTTATTGGTCATTTTTATTTATTTATTTATTTATTTATTTATTATTCTTAGTGAATTCACCCCAGGAATAAGCCATCGATCCTCAGGAAGCTTGTAACACACCAAAAAACAATAATTAATACGAGGTGCTGTTCCTGGGGGGCGGAGCTTAACATATAGTACAGTTTAGTCACTGGATGAACATCTGGGGAGATTATACGACATGTACACAATGATCTGAAATTGTTTGCATTTCAAATGTGAGATATCTGGATAGTAGAGTTTTTTGTGCTGCAGAAAGTCAGCCAGATGGCAGGATTTGGAATATAATCGAGAAATAATCTTTCAAACCTACAGAAATAAACCAATCAGAGTGTCTAATGGAAAATAGCAATTAAAACTCTTACATTTGTTTGTGTCTTTAGAGAGCTGATTTTTCTTCTTTCTTTGAAGGAAAACCTGAAATATGTCGGGACGGAGAGAACGGAGCTCTCTGCCCTGACGCTGCTCCATCTTCAATAACTGTGGAGGATTTTTTCTGAAGAAGCTCCGCCCCATTATAAAAACTCTTTACCCATCCTGTAACTCACGGTACTCATCACACCACAGCCGGGGCTTAATGCTCCTCTCATAGAGCTGCGTTCAACTTCCAGAGCATTTGGACTCTCCGCCAGCACTCTGCTTTTAATTAGACCTAACGAGCTATATTAGCCTAATTAGCTATGCTTAGACATGACTCTTCATGAGCTGCTTTGTTGATCAATGGACTGGAGACAAGTCATTACATACACTTTGAGGAAAAAGCGGCTGACAATATTTTTTAACTTTTACGAGCTTCGAGACTTGACGCAGCAAAGCACTGAATCCTAGCAAACGAAAAAACAGTCCAAGTTTCATTTAGAGCTGATTACCTTACACCAGGAAATAACTTCTTTAGAGACTATCTATCTATCTATCTATCTATCTATCTATCTATCTATCTATCTATCTATCTATCTATCTATCTATCTATCTATCTATCTATCTATCTATCTATCTGTCTGTCTATAGCCCTATCTACCTAGTATCAATTTATCTATCTGTCTACCTGTTCATCAATCATCCAGTAAATCGATCAATCGACCGACTGACTGATCCATCCATCTAGTTGTCTGTCTGTCTGTCTGTCTGTCTGTCTGTCTGTCTACATTGTACGATTTTTTATCTATTATCTATTTATCTCTCTGTCTCTTTTTAAGTTATTCATTAATTTCTCTCTCTTCAGCTCTTCAGTAAATGATCAGGGTTTTATCCAGATCAGGATTGTGAGGGATCTGGAGTCTGTCCCTGGAATTCTCAGCACCAGGTGGTGGATTGACCCTGCATTAGATGCTAATCTGTTACAGGGCACCAACACACACGCACGCACATGCACACACACACACACACACACACACACATGCCAGTTTAGTCGATCCAGCCTGAATGTTTTTGGACAGCAAGAGGAAATCAGAGACCCAGGAAGAAACCCACATGAACATGAGAAAATGAGAAACACCACAAACACACACACTCACAGAGCTCTCACACAGTCACCTGAGCTCTCACACACTCACAGAGCTCTCATACACTCACAGAGCTCTCACACAGTCACCTGAGCTCTCACACAGTCACCTGAGCTCTCACACAGTCACCTGAGCTCTCACACACTCACAGAGCTCTCACACAGTCACCTGAGCTCTCACACAGTCACCTGAGCTCTCACACAGTCACCTGAGCTCTCACACACTCACAGAGCTCTCACACAGTCACCTGAGCTCTCACACAGTCACCTGAGCTCTCACACAGTCACCTGAGCTCTCACACACTCACAGAGCTCTCACACAGTCACCTGAGCTCTCACACAGTCACCTGAGCTCTCACACAGTCACCTGAGCTCTCACACACTCACAGAGCTCTCACACAGTCACCTGAGCTCTCACACAGTCACCTGAGCTCTCACACAGTCACCTGAGCTCTCACACACTCACAGAGCTCTCACACAGTCACCTGAGCTCTCACACACTCACAGAGATCTCACACACTCACAGAGCTCTCACACACTCACAGAGCTCTCACACACTCACAGAGCTCTCACACACTCACAGAGCTCTCACACAGTCACCTGAGCTCTCACACACTCACAGAGCTCTCACACAGTCACAGAGCTCTCACACAGTCACCTGAGCTCTCACACAGTCACCTGAGCTCTCACACACTCACAGAGCTCTCACACACTCACAGAGCTCTCACACAGTCACCTGAGCTCTCACACAGTCACCTGAGCTCTCACACAGTCACCTGAGCTCTCACACACTCACAGAGCTCTCACACAGTCACCTGAGCTCTCACACAGTCACCTGAGCTCTCACACACTCACAGAGCTCTCTCACAGTCACCTGAGCTCTCACACAGTCACAGAGCTCTCACACAGTCACCTGAGCTCTCACACAGTCACCTGAGCTCTCACACACTCACAGAGCTCTCACACACTCACAGAGCTCTCACACAGCCACCTGAGCTCTTACATACTCACAGAGCTCTCACACAGTCACCTGAGCTCTCACACACTCACAGAGCTCTCACACAGCCACCTGAGCTCTTACATACTCTCAGAGCTCTCACACAGCCAACTGAGCTCTTACATACTCTCAGAGCTCTCACACAGTCACAGAGCTCTCACACAGTCACCTGAGCTCTCACACAGTCACCTGAGCTCTCACACACTCACAGACCTCTCACACACTCACAGAGCTCTCACACAGTCACCTGAGCTCTCACACAGTCACCTGAGCTCTCACACACTCACAGAGCTCTCACACAGTCACCTGAGCTCTCACACAGTCACCTGAGCTCTCACACACTCACAGAGCTCTCTCACAGTCACCTGAGCTCTCACACACTCACAGAGCTCTCACACAGTCACCTGAGCTCTCACACACTCACAGAGCTCTCACACACTCACAGAGCTCTCACACAGCCACCTGAGCTCTTACATACTCACAGAGCTCTCACACAGTCACCTGAGCTCTCACACACTCACAGAGCTCTCACACAGCCACCTGAGCTCTTACATACTCTCAGAGCTCTCACACAGCCACCTGAGCTCTTACATACTCTCAGAGCTCTCACACAGTCACAGAGCTCTCACACAGTCACCTGAGCTCTCACACAGTCACCTGAGCTCTCACACACTCACAGACCTCTCACACACTCACAGAGCTCTCACACAGTCACCTGAGCTCTCACACAGTCACCTGAGCTCTCACACACTCACAGAGCTCTCACACAGTCACCTGAGCTCTCACACAGTCACCTGAGCTCTCACACACTCACAGAGCTCTCTCACAGTCACCTGAGCTCTCACACACTCACAGAGCTCTCACACAGTCACCTGAGCTCTCACACAGTCACCTGAGCTCTCACACACTCACAGAGCTCTCACACACTCACAGAGCTCTCACACAGCCACCTGAGCTCTCACACACTCACAGAGCTCTCACACAGCCACCTGAGCTCTTACATACTCTCAGAGCTCTCACACAGCCACCTGAGCTCTTACATACTCTCAGAGCTCTCACACAGTAACCCCAGCTCTCACACACTCACAGAGCTCTCACACAGTCACCTGAGCTCTCACACAGTCACCTGAGCTCTCACACACTCACAGAGCTCTCTCACAGTCACCTGAGCTCTCACACACTCACAGAGCTCTCTCACAGTCACCTGAGCTCTCACACACTCACAGAGCTCTCACACAGTCACAGAGCTCTCACATACTCACAGAGCTCTCTCACAGTCACAGAGCTCTCACACAGTCACAGAGCTCTCACACAGTCACCTGAGCTCTCACACAGTCACCTGAGCTCTCACACACTCACAGAGCTCTCTCACAGTCACAGGGCTCTTACACACTCACCTGAGCTCTCAAACAGTCACAGAGCTCTCACACAGTCACCTGAGCTTTCACACACTCACAGAGCTCTCACACAGTCACAGAGCTGTCACACAGTCACCTGAGCTCTCACACACTCACAGAGCTCTCTCACAGTCACCTGAGCTCTCACACACTCACAGAGCTCTCACACACTCACAGAGCTCTCTCACAGTCACCTGAGCTCTCACACACTCGCAGAGCTCTCACACACTCACAGAGCTCTCACACAGTCACCTGAGCTCTTACATACTCACAGAGCTCTCACACACTCACAGAGCTCTCACACAGTCACAGAGCTCTCACACAGTCACCTGAGCTCTCACACACTCACAGAGCTCTCTCACAGCCACCTGAGCTCTTACATACTCACAGAGCTCTCACACACTCATAGAGCTCTCACACAGCCACCTGAGCTCTTACATACTCACATAGCTCTCACACAGTCACCTGAGCTCTCACACACTCACATAGCTCTCCCACAGTCACCTGAGCTCTTACATACTCACAGAGCTCTCACACAGCCACCTGAGCTCTTACATACTCACAGAGCTCTCACGCAGTCACCTGAGCTTTCACACACTCACAGAGCTCTCACACAGCCACCTGAGCTCTTACATGCTCTCAGAGCTCTCACACAGACACCTGAGCTTTCACACACTCACAGAGCTCTCACACAGCCACCTGAGCTCTTACATACTCACAGAGCTCTCACACAGTCACCTGAGCTCTCACACACTCACAGAGCTCTCACACAGCCACCTGAGCTCTTACATACTCTCAGAGCTCTCACACAGACACCTGAGCTTTCACACACTCACAGAGCTCTCACACAGCCACCTGAGCTCTTACATACTCACAGAGCTCTCACACAGTCACCTGAGCTCTCACACACTCACAGAGCTCTCACACAGCCACCTGAGCTCTTACATACTCTCAGAGCTCTCACATAGCCACCTGAGCTCTTACATACTCTCAGAGCTCTCACACAGTAACCCCAGCTCTCACACACTCACAGAGCTCTCACACACTCACAGAGCTCTCACAGAGCTCTCACATAGTCACAGAGCTCTCACAGAGCTCTCACATACTCACAGAGCTCTCACACAGTCACAGAGCTCTCACACAGCCACCTGAGCTCTTACATACTCACAGAGCTCTCACACAGTCACCTGAGCTCTTACATACTCACAGAGCTCTCACACACTCACAGAGCTCTCACACAGACACCTGAGCTCTTACATACTCACAGAGCTCTCACGCAGTCACCTGAGCTTTCACACACTCACAGAGCTCTCACACAGCCACCTGAGCTCTTACGTGCTCTCAGAGCTCTCACACAGACACCTGAGCTTTCACACACTCACAGAGCTCTCACACAGCCACCTGAGCTCTTACATACTCACAGAGCTCTCACACAGTCACCTGAGCTCTCACACACTCACAGAGCTCTCACACAGCCACCTGAGCTCTTACATACTCTCAGAGCTCTCACACAGACACCTGAGCTTTCACACACTCACAGAGCTCTCACACAGCCACCTGAGCTCTTACATACTCACAGAGCTCTCACACAGTCACCTGAGCTCTTACATACTCTCAGAGCTCTCACACAGACACCTGAGCTCTCAGACAGTAACCCCAGCTCTCACATACTCACAGAGCTCTCACACACTCACAGAGCTCTCACAGAACTCTCACATACTCACAGAGCTCTCACACACTCACAGAGCTCTCACACAGTCACCTGAGCTCTTACATACTCACAGAGCTCTCACACAGTCACAGAGCTCTCACACAGCCACCTGAGCTCTTACATACTCACAGAGCTCTCACACAGTCACCTGAGCTCTCACACACTCACAGAGCTCTCACACACTCACAGAGCTCTCACACAGCCACCTGAGCTCTTACATACTCACAGAGCTCTCACACAGTCACCTGAGCTCTCACACACTCACAGAGCTCTCACACAGTCACCTGAGCTCTCACACACTCACAGAGCTCTCACACAGTCACCTGAGCTCTCACACACTCACAGAGCTCTCACACACTCATAGAGCTCTCACACAGCCACCTGAGCTCTTACATACTCACAGAACTCTCACACACTCACAGAGCTCTCACACAGCCACCTGAGCTCTTACATACTCACAGAGCTCTCACACAGTCACCTGAGCTCTCACACACTCACAGAGCTCTCACACAGTCACCTGAGCTCTCACACAGTCACAGAGCTCTCACACAGTCACCTGAGCTCTCACACACTCACAGAGCTCTCACACAGCCACCTGAGCTCTTACATACTCACAGAGCTCTCACACAGACACCTGAGCTCTTACATACTCACAGAGCTCTCACATACTCACAGAGCTCTCACACAGACACCTGAGCTCTTACATACTCACAGAGCTCTCACACACTCACAGAGCTCTCACACAGCCACCTGAGCTCTTACATACTCACAGAGCTCTCACGCAGTCACCTGAGCTTTCACACACTCACAGAGCTCTCACACAGCCACCTGAGCTCTTACATACTCACAGAGCTCTCACACAGTCACCTGAGCTCTCACACACTCACAGAGCTCTCACACAGTCACCTGAGCTCTTACATACTCTCAGAGCTCTCACACAGACACCTGAGCTCTCAGACAGTAACCCCAGCTCTCACATACTCACAGAGCTCTCACACACTCACAGAGCTCTCACAGAACTCTCACATACTCACAGAGCTCTCACACACTCACAGAGCTCTCACACAGTCACCTGAGCTCTTACATACTCACAGAGCTCTCACACAGTCACAGAGCTCTCACACAGCCACCTGAGCTCTTACATACTCACAGAGCTCTCACACAGTCACCTGAGCTCTCACACACTCACAGAGCTCTCACACACTCACAGAGCTCTCACACAGCCACCTGAGCTCTTACATACTCACAGAGCTCTCACACAGTCACCTGAGCTCTCACACACTCACAGAGCTCTCACACAGTCACCTGAGCTCTCACACACTCACAGAGCTCTCACACAGTCACCTGAGCTCTCACACACTCACAGAGCTCTCACACACTCATAGAGCTCTCACACAGCCACCTGAGCTCTTACATACTCACAGAACTCTCACACACTCACAGAGCTCTCACACAGCCACCTGAGCTCTTACATACTCACAGAGCTCTCACACAGTCACCTGAGCTCTCACACACTCACAGAGCTCTCACACAGTCACCTGAGCTCTCACACAGTCACAGAGCTCTCACACAGTCACCTGAGCTCTCACACACTCACAGAGCTCTCACACAGCCACCTGAGCTCTTACATACTCACAGAGCTCTCATGCAGTCACCTGAGCTCTCACACACTCACAGAGCTCTCACACAGCCACCTGAGCTCTCACACACTCACAGAGCTCTCACACAGCCACCTGAGCTCTTACATACTCACAGAGCTCTCACACAGTCACCTGAGCTCTCACACACTCACAGAGCTCTCACACACTCACAGAGCTCTCACACAGACACCTGAGCTCTCACACAGTAACCCCAGCTCTCACACACTCACAGAGCTCTCAAACACTCACAGAGCTCTCACAGAGCTCTCACATACTCACAGAGCTCTCACAGAGCTCTCACACACTCACAGAGCTCTCACACAGTCACCTGAGCTCTTACATACTCTCAGAGCTCTCACACAGACACCTGAGCTCTCACACAGTAACCCCAGCTCTCACACACTCACAGAGCTCTCACAGAGCTCTCACATACTCACAGAGCTCTCACAGAGCTCTCACACACTCACAGAGCTCTCACACAGTCACCTGAGCTCTTACATACTCACAGAGCTCTCACACACTCACAGAGCTCTCACAGAGTCACCTGAGCTCTCACACAGTAACCCCAGCTCTCACACAGTAACCCCAGCTCTCACACACTCACCCGGGCTCTCACACAGACACCCGAGCTCTCACACAGTAACCCCAGCTCTCACACAGTAACCCCAGCTCTCACACAGTAACCCTAGCTCTCACACAGTAACCCTCCGACAGTGAGTGTAATCCATTTTATCCAGTGAAAAATCAAACACTCCTTTATTTATTATGACCTTATTTTCGTTTTCCTCTAAACGGAGATTCATTCAATCAGTCCGTAATTCAGAGACAAAATGGAGAGCAATCAATTTGTAGATAGTAATAAAAAATCGGTCCTCAATAATCAGTTAAACACAAAGTCTGGCCGTCCGGAGTGTTTTTATTTTCAATCAAAAATCCAAAATGAAATGAAATTGAAATACGAAATAATACAGGAAGAGATTTGTTAGATGATGAGAGATGACTCGGCGACGGTGTGATGGTCGCCGTACATACGAAGAGCTCGCTGGAGAACAGCGGCGCCGAGTAAATGACATTCTTTACCACCCAGCTGCAGGGATATAGTCAGATTACACACACACACACACACACACACACAATGACTGAAACCCACATTCCCATTCCCATCCTTCAATCCTATTAGTGGAACTGTGACAATGTGTGTGTGTGTGTGTGTGTGTGTTTGTCACGTAAAGGACTTAACCTCATGCTGTGTGACATGCGGCAAAAGCCCACACACATCTCCACAGGCTAGCATATATACAGACGAGGCAAACAAGAATAGGTAATTATTCCTAAAGAAAATAAATAAATAAATAAATAAATAAATAAATAAATAAATAAATAAATAAAAGTGATTATTTTTTTAAATCTAAAAATAGCACAGTTGATTAACCCTTCAGAAGGTCATTCATTTATTAACTCTGGAGCCTATTATTCAGTATCCCTCATGAAGAGCCATTATTCCGGTCAAATCAATCATCCATGGCTTATTAGCAGGGAATAAACCTCTGCATGTGGCGCTGGGTTAGGAAACTAATCAACATGGTTCTGTGATGAAGCTGAGTTTATTCAACTTTTGAAGAGAAGATGTGGGATGAGGACAACAACTTCCTGATCAATACACACAATAACATTCTACATATCTGCATCACACATCATCAACTGACTGTTAATGATTGTAGAAAGGACATTATTCATAATCACACTCTCCAGTGTCACCCAAATGAGGATGAGGTTCCCTTTTGAGTCTGGTTCATCTTAAGGTTCTTCCTCAAACCATCTCAGGGAGTTTTTCTCGCCACAGTCAACTCAGGCTTCTCACTAGGGAAGATTTTGTCTAACATTAATCTAGGACTTTTCTTCTATGTTTCTTATGTTTTTGTAAAGTGGCTTTGAGACAGCGTCACTGTTAAAAGCCCTATACAAATAAAATTGAGTTAAATTTATGTTAAGATGTCTTTTCCTTTGGGTTTTCTCCTCCCCCCATGTCATGTGATCTCTCAGCAGTTCTTGCAGTACCACAGATATGTTTACGTTAGATTAGGGCTCTAAAGCAGAGAATTGTTCTTGAAGATTATAAAATCAATTGTTATAGACTCTTGTTATAGACCCTTGTTGGGTGACAGAATAGACGGAGTAAGTTAGCATGTAAGTTAGCTAACTGGTAGCTAATGAACAGAGATTAAACAAAGGAAACTGTGTTCATCTTCCTCTTTACAGTTACCAGAAGCGCTCGGTTTTTCTGTCAGATAAATGTAGATGTCAGGTCACTTAACTGGAGGTCATCCTGTCACATCGTCCATCCACTGAGTGAGTGTGTACTAATTGGGTCGGCCAATCTGGTTCCATCCAATAAAGTTATTTTTTTCAAATAACATTTGAGGGACGGTGAGTGACCTAACATAGTCAGATAAATTGGGATTTTGACCAGTCATTATTTAAAAACAAACTTGATAACTACCGCTTTATTAAAGTGGTCAAGGCAATCTTTCTAAATCTCACCTAAGCTCCACCCACAAAAAAAACATCACAATGTTTACTAACAGAAAAAGGGCCTATAGGGACCTCAAATATTATCCAAAAGCAGATTAATGCATTTATTATGCAGCTAAAACAACCTCATGCAGGGACCCCAAGGGACACTCAAGCCACAGAATGTGAACCGGACACTGAAGACATTATTATATCATCATTAGAGTTTTATGTTTATCTGGTTGTCCCTATTCAATTAGGAAAATCATTAAATATGAAGCCAAAAATTAAATATTTAGAGACATTGAACATTGACCCATTGATTAAACCAGAAGAATCTAGAAAATTGACCCCAATTCTGAAGAAAAACTCCTGAAGAAGCTTCAGCTCATGTTCTTGTACTGCAGAAACGCCCCCTGCGCTGATTCTTCAGTCACGGTGTCTTTCTAATTTTCCAGTCCGGTGCCTGTTCTACTCCCCTCTCCGCAGTTCCATATGGTTCTCCATTACAGTTATTACTGTATTCCGTTGGATTTTACTGTTATTATTATTACGAGGCTTACTTTTGGACTCAACATGAACTGGAATATTTTTGTACAAACAATATAAAGCTACTTATAAAAACTCTTAAGTGCTCTTTAGATGTTCCTCTGAGGTAAAGTACCAGAAACAGTTCCCAGTAGAACTTTTTTTGTACCTCTTAATCGTTCATTGACCCTTTAAAGTACCATTCAACTGGATATGTGTGCGCTACAAAACGAAATTAATGTAAATTATGAGCGTTTTTTGATAGACAAGTACCCTTTAAAGCATTGGAGAACTTTTTTGAGAGCTCCACATTATTGCTTTCCAAATAGAACCAGTTTTTTTGGATTTTTTGGATTTGGACTTAATTATCCAATGAAATCTTAAAGAACCCTTGAAGAACTTTTTGTTAAGTGTATGTATCTCCAAATTATTGCTAATTATTAGCATTTTCAAAGCAGGACTCTTCTTATAAGATAAAAAAATGTAAATAAGCCTTGAAGAACCCCCTAAAGAACCTAACTGTTCCACTAAGAATCTTAATGTACCTAGGTTGTGTTGAAGGAAACATTCCATATGTTTAAAGTATTTTAGCTTTATGTTATCTCCAGCTTTGTTAATGTAATATCAGTAGAAATGATTAGAAAGGAACAGGAGAGAGTCAGGGAGATGATATCTCCAGAAGCACTCGAGTGACTCATCTAATAAATCACAATGTTGGACTGGAGCTCAAAGTCAGAGCATGACTTTTAACCCGGGACTTGAAGAACTCCGGCACTTCCATAAATCTTTGCATGTCTGTGATTTGGTTCCACCTCAGGAGAACAGACTGAGATATTAAAGAGGTCAAAAATGACAGAGGTTACTGACTTTATTCCGACTCTGGGATACGCACCAGGATTAAATATGCAGGAGTCCATTTAGTTGAATCAGTTTTTTTTTTAAAAAAAAAAAACAACATGTATTAAGAGAAATCATTTCATCCTGATCTTCTGAAATCATTTTAGAAGAATTAATAAAAGAATATAAGCAAAGGCAGACCTCATCCTTAGCACTAATCTTAATCTGTGGAATTTCTCATGCAGATTTAGGCATTCAAATGATTACAGATTTGCGAGCATGAGACAGTCTTGGTTAGATATCTTATCAAAAATAATAATATTTAAAGCTCTATATGTTTTGAAGGATTGATGAGGAACAAGGTTCTCAGCCATAGACCCAAAGGAACCAGTTGAAAAGGGTTCTTTGGGAACAGATTGGCTGTTTTTCTCTGTTGGAAAAGTAAAATGTCACTTATTATATTTTTTTGAGGTACTTTTTCCCATTCTTTTAATGGACATCATTAGATGTCCCTGTAGAAAGTTGAGTGTTTCCTTTTCAGCTAAGAAAATAAGAACCAAACCCTTGTAGGAACCCTTGAGGAACTATCCAAAACCTGAGAGGAACCTAAACTCTAAACTTAAGAGAAACGTAAATCTTAAAATATTAAAAAATCAAGTTATTATTAAACTCTATATCTACACTATATTGCCAAAAGTATTCGCTCACCCATCCAAATAATCAGAATCAGGTGTTCCAATTACTTCCATGGCCACAGGTGTATAAAATCAAGACTGTTTTTACAAACATTTGTGAAAGAATGGGTGGAGGGGGTATTATGGTGTGGGGTTGTTTTTCAGGAGCTGGGCTTGGCCCCTTAGTTCCAGTGAAAGGAACTCTGAATGCTTCAGCATACCAAGACATTTTGGACAATTCCATGCTCCCAACTTTGTGGGAACAGTTTGGAGCTGGCCCCTTCCTCTTCCAACATGACTGTGCACCAGTGACCAAAGCAAGGTCCATAAAGACATGGATGACAGAGTCTGGTGTGGATGAACTTGACTGGCCTGCACAGAGTCCTGACCTCAACCCGATAGAACACCTTTGTGATGAATTAGAGCGGAGACTGAGAGCCAGGCCTTCTCGTCCAACATCAGTGTGTGACCTCACAAATGTGCTTCTGGAAGAATGGTCAAAAATTCCCATAAACACACTCCTAAACCTTGTGGACAGCCTTCCCAGAAGAGTTGAAGCTGTTATAGCTGCAAAGGGTGGACCGACGTCATATTGAACCCTATGGGTTAGGAATGGGATGGCACTTAAGTTCATATGCGAGTCAAGGCAGGTGAGCGAATACTTTTGGCAATATAGTGTATGTATAAGAGCTATTAATATACCTTTTGTCCGACTTTGTTCCAGTATCTAATGATTATAAGGAAATGAATCAATGCGGAAATGAATCAATACTCTCACACCAGAGACTCCTTCCATTACAGAAAACTTTACCTTATCAACAAGTAAACCTTTTTTTATCTTTAACAATTCCACTAACATTCATTAACAAACACCATTTTTTCCAGGCAGCTTTGCATATTTTTTTTCCCACGCTCTGACACACACCATTAAACTCAACATGTTACCAAATTCCGTCTCAAATGTACTGGAATAGGAACAACACAAAATTGTGTAGGATGGTGAACTGTTGCAATGAACCTTGCGCAAACCATCTGCTATTCAACAAAAAACACAACCAGTAGAAGAAAGAAGAACTGGCACAGGAAGCATTTTCCCTTCATTAGCTTGAGTCTCTTTACATCCTGGTTTGCACATGAGACTTTAACCTTAACTATTAAGGTTCAACTTCTATCTGTTCACATTTATCCACCCACCTCACTGTAAATTTGACTATCACTGTTCTGCTTACTTTATTCTTATTCTAATCCATTGTTGTTTATTTTTATTGTATAATGATGGTCTATTTTAGATTATATTTTGTATTATATTCTTATTGTCTTTTTGTACTTGATATTCTTTTTTTTTCTTCTAGTGTATTTTTATATTTTATATTCTTTTATTTAATTTATTTCTTATTTTTCATATTCTAGATTTACATTTTTATTTAAATTATTTCTTATATTTTTTATTCTTGTTTTACATTCCTATTTAAATTATTTCTTATATTTTTATATTCTAGTTTTACATTTTTAATTTAATTATTTCTTATATGTTTTTATATTCTAGTTTTACATTTTTATTTAAATTATTTCTTATATTTTTATATTCTAGTTTAACATTTTTATTTAAATGATTTCTTATATGTTTTTATATTCTAGTTTTACATTTTTATTTAAATTATTTCTTATATTTTTATATTCTAGTTTAACATTTTTATTTAAATTATTTCCTATATTTTACATTCTAGTTTAACATTTTTACTTAAACTATTTCTTATATTTTTATATTCTAGTTTAACATTTTTATTTAAATTATTTCTTATATGTTTTTATATTCTAGTTTTACATTTTTATTTAAATTATTTCTTATATTTTTATATTCAAATTTTACATTCTATCTAAAATATAAAAAAAAAAAAATTAAAATATTTTATATTCTAGTGTTACATTTTTATTTCCATAAAAGGACAGTCATAAAAAAACATTTGACTACATGTTGTACTGTGTATGATTGTGTATGGGAAAAATAAAATTTGAATTTGAAATGCAAATTCAAATTCAGCTGTAGAATAATAGTAAAATAATCAATCGGTTTTGGATTCCTGGCAGTAATCAGAACACATGATGTAGTGTCAGTGTGACCAATGTTCTGTCAGTCTGAGGCTTTTCATCTTTATTAAAAAGATTTAAAATCCACCAATAGGAGGACAACTCCAAACTCCAAGCTACCACATGCTAGTGAGATCCTGGTGATCCTGACACCTTCTTCTCTCCAGATCTACTTCTGGTTGGAATCTCATCACTTGGAGGTGCTCAGTGCTGCTGAGGAGGTTCCTGAAGATACATGTGTGAGTAGAAACCATTTGGAGACCATGGTGGTGACTTTAAACTGCTGTTGCTGCGCTCAGTTTTGCACTCATTTATATGTTTACATTACATTTATGGCATTTGGTAGATCCCTTTATCCAGAACCATTATCTCATTTAATTCAACTGACCAATAGGGGGTTAAGGGCCTTGCTCAGGGGCCCAGCAGTGGCAGCGTGGTAGACCTGGGATTCCAACTCACAACCTTCCAATCAGTAGTCCTTAAATTGAGCAATTATGCGAATGTTCATTCTCATAAGTTATTCAAAAGCTCCTGGTTACACAATTCCACTTGACTATCTACACTTATAGAAAGAAAATGTTCACACACTCTTGGAGTCCCTTCGGAGTCCGGTTCCTCAAGATTCAAGATTCAAGAAGCTTTATTGTCATTTCAACCACATATAGCTGATGCAGTACATAGTGAAATGAAACAACATTTCACCTGGTGCTACAGAAACATACAAGATAAAGATCAAACACAAAAAACAACACAGAGCTAGGACAGAAGTTTGTCTTAACCACATAAAGTTTCTTCCTCATGTCCTCTCAGGGAGTTTTTCCTAGCAAAACCTGTCAGTGTATATTGTTCTTCTTTCAGCAGCTCCCTGTTCAGGGTCATCACAGCGGATCATTTGGTCCACATATTTTGATTTGGCACATGAGAGCATGGGATCCTGCCACTAGACCACCAGGAGGCCTGTAAAACCTGGAGAAAAAAAATCTCCTTATTACTTCAAGCTCACTTGATCATCTTTGTATTTCATGCTAACATTGGTTAAGGAAGCTATAATGTATACAGTAGCCTCCTGATCCTGAGTTCACATCCCAGGACTAGCAGAGGTTGAGGATTAGCCCCAGCAGCCAGCGAGGCACCAGAGCCATTACCTGTCCCGTCCACAGCTGTGACCTCAAACACCCTCCCGATCTATCCTCAGCGCTCCACAGACGCCTGACAGGCTGACCCTGCTCTCTCTGAGAAAAAAACAACAACTACACAACAGCTGCAATTCTATTACAAGCAAACTTCTAAAGTTCTCACTAAATGAGTTTCCTCTACAGAACATTGTTTATGGGTTTCATTTATAAAAAACCTTTCTTAATATGTATGCAAATGTCTTCATAAAAGCACAGATTCCAATTCTTTCAAAACATGTGTGATGCTAAACGTAGACTAAGCACCGGATTGTACTGTAGTATATTCATGTGTGAGTGCTAACGAGCTCGTTCAGTGTTATAGTGCTCGGCATGGATCGACTATCGGGATCTTTATAGAAGGTAACGTTAGTTAGGTAGGTGCTGTGCTATGCTAATGAGAACAAAAGCAGGGGGAAAAAATGGGATTATTAGAATGAAATATGTGCAGCTTCCGAAATCTTTCTCTCTACACTCAGGAGCTTTAGATGAAGAAGTTAAAATCTCATTTGCAGTTTTAAATGTGTTTCTATTTACTGGAAAGCCTCAGAGGGTTTTGTTAAAGTCACCTGTAGGACAATATTTCTTGGAGTAAAAATGAACCCGTAGACATTCTGTAATAATGTGGTGTGATTGATAGTGTGTGTGTAACTCTCAGATATTAACAGAACCCCCAAAGCACCGCCCCCTTCCTTATTTCTCATGACTTGACACCGATTTCCTGCTTAAAATAGATACGCTGATGCTGATGTGGAGTCCTCGCTTTCTGTAAAAATGTTTGGGATTCCTAATCGGAAAATAAAACCTCTCAGTGTGTGTTTGACTTGGCTAACATTAGACACACATCTAGCTAACATCAGTTAACAGTATTCCCAAGATTCCCAGATACACCAAGACGAGCTCTTCCCTGAAGATCCACCAACTGGTTTAGAATTTGGACCGAAATAAGACACACATCCTTGAGTGCTAATGCTAATCTCTAATGTTCATCATAGCAGTGCTAATAAATTTCCAGATTGATCCTAAACATGTTTGTCAGCATGCCGGCCAGGCCAGCGCTCGTTTATGTCTTCGCGCCACGGCACAGACCCTCGTCCTTTTCTAATATTCGCCTCTCGATTAATGATTCCCCCTACTCTTCTCCATGCAGCTGTGCTACGAGGGCTGGGGGATTTGGGGAGATTTTTTGCTTACAGCTAATTATCACTGCTGTTCATTATGCACAATATTAGCCTGTGCAACGCGCTAGCAATCTGCCTGCTAGTTCCATTTCCGTTGACCTCTTCAATTAGCTGTGGCAGCTGGCTAACATCAGATGGTGACCTTTGTTTCTTGGGCAAAGGAAGTTCTCTAACATGAAAACTTCAGTGGTTTCTAATAAGAAAGACTCTCTCTTTCTCTCTGTTTATCTTTCTTCATCTAGACAATATGTCTTCAACTTAAATTTCTTACTTATGCAGAATAGTATAGCATAGCAGGGGGCGTGGCTTAGCACTGGCTGTGAATGAGACAAGGAACTGTGAAGAACGAGCCAGTAATGAACGAATGTCTACACCTCTATCAATCTCATTTTTATTTTTCTTGTCAAAAGAGTTTTTTTTGAAAGATAGACCTGAAGGATACCGAGTGTCAAGGCTCGCAGTGCTGACAGTGAACAGCGATGACAGCGTAAACATTGTGTTCAATTGATCTATGCTTGTGAGAGTGAGTTTGGCAGAGAAGCTCTGAAAGGGTGTAAAAAAACTCAGCATCTCTCTCTACACCCTGTATCTTTATTCCATCCATTCATTCATTCATCTATCCCTCCCTCCATCCATCCATCCATTTATCCATCCATCCATTCGTTCCTTCCATCCATCCTTCCCTTTCCTGTAGCAGTTATTCTACACAGGGTGGATGAGCCTGGAACCTGCTCCCAGGAGACTCAGGGAACAAGACAGAGGACCCAGTGTTTGACACAAATCATAAATAAGCCCCGGACATTTCAGAGACACAAATCAGCCAATTAGATTCTTCAGATAGAGGAAGGAATCAGCTCTGACGCTTAGGAAGACAATGAAAACTCCATAGACTCAAAATGTTAGGGTTTGAGTTGCACAGGAAATGAATCCCCAAACCCCAGACATGTGAGGCAGACATACTAACCACTGAGCCACTGTGCCCCAGCAACTGCTCTAAAATGTACTCACTGGTGACAGCAGCAACCTTTTAACCATTAGCCCAAGACCTGGACTAGCTGAGATTGTTTCAAGGGCAAGACCAAGGGCTTTGAGGTCAAGTTAAGATGGAGTCCAAATGAAAATAAGATCAAGGAGCATCAAATCTTTATTGCGTCAAATCAAACATACATAGGAATGTATGAATATAAAAGATGACCCTAAAACTAGTTTAACAAACATGGTTGAGACTAAGACTGTTTTTAGCATCACTCACGCACAAGACCGAGACAAGTCCAAGTCAAAACATCTGGAGACTGGAGTGTTTTCTACTGCACTGTGATTAATGACTATATTATGTAATGTTTTCATTTAAGATGGCACTTGTAGTATAAACATTACTTCTTCGTCCAGTTAAACAGTCACTAATCAGGTAAATAAAATAAAAACTCTACAAAACTCACCCTGTAGCTCGTCTCTGATCTGATGAGCCTTCAGCTAAATAACTGACAGAACTGCAGGATGAGCATCTGTTCCAGAAGCTGGTGGAAAAGCAGAGGTTTGTTCGTTCCTGCCTCGGTTCTCATACAGTATTATTTTCATGTTCATTCCTCTGCTGCTTCCAGCCTGCTTGATGACACCTGATCTAGGCCTTTCTGTTCAAATCGCTGACCACTGAATTTTGCAACATATTCATCTGAACAACATTTTGGTCCCTGAGGAAGCTTAGAAAGTGTGGGCTGAGGACGCTTATCTTTCACCCAGGCTGAGAATGCTGAAGCAGTTAATTGACAGACAGAGTGAGGGAGAGAGAGAGAGAGAGAGAGAGGTAGAGACAGAGCAAGCTGAAGAGATTGAGAGAGGTAAAGACAGAGTGAGAGAGGTAGAGACAGAGTGAGAGAGGTAGAGACAGAGTGAGAAAGAGTGAGAGGTAGAGATAAAGTGAGAGAGAGAATGAGAGAAGTAGAGACAGAGTGAGGGAGGTAGAGGCAGAGTGAGAGAGAGTAAGAGAGGTAGAAACAGAGTGAGAGAGGTAGAGATAAAGTGATAGAGAGTGAGAGAGTGCTGTAGAAACAAAGCGAGTAAGAGTGAAAGAGAGAGAGAGAGAGACAGAGAGACAGAGCAAAAGAGAGTGATAGAGAGTGAGAGGTAGAGATAAAGTGATAGAGGGTAAGAGAGAGCGGTAGAGACAAAGTGAGTGAGAGTGAAAGAGAGGTAGAGAGGGAGTGAGAGAGAGCGTGAGAGAGAGAGGTAGGGACAGAGCAAAAGAGAGTGAGAGAGAGTGAGAGAGATAGAGACAGAGTGAGAGAGTGAGAGAGGTAGAGACAGAGCAAGAGAGATAGAGAGAGAGAGAGAGAGAGAGAGAGAGAGCAGTAGAGACAGAGTGAGAGAGTGACAGAGGTAGAGACAGAGTGAGAGAGTGAGAGAGAGGTAGAGACAGAGTGAGAGAGTGAGAGAGGTAGAGACAGAGCAAGAGAGAGAGAGAGAGAGAGAGAGAGAGAGAGAGAGAACAGTAGAGACAGAGTGAGAGAGTGACAGAGGTAGAGACAGAGTGAGAGAGAGGTAGAGACAGAGCGAGAGAGAGAGAGAGAGAGAGAGAGAGAGAGCAGTAAAGACAGAGAGAGTGAGAGAGGTAGAGAATAGCTGTGAAAGAGAAGGAGGGAGGGGATGTGCATGTGAGAGTGTGCATGAGATCAAGCGAGGGAGGGAGACAGAGAGAGAGAGTGAGAGGGAGCGAGAGAGAGAGAGCGAGCGCCCGAGAGAGAGAGATCGGGAGCGAGAGAGAGATAGAGAGAGCGAGACGCGTTCACTCCGATCGCTCCCATCTCCCGGTGCCTGAAACAGAAAAGGGAGAATTTTTACAGAACACCGGCAAGCAGACGAGGACGAGGACAACTGTGAGGATTATTTCCTGTAAAAACATCACCTCGGCTTGTGGATACTGTGCTTCTGTGGAGCGTGTGTGTGTGTGTGTGTGTGTGTGAGTGTGTGAGGGTGTGTGTATGTTTGTGTTCCCCGTCCTGAAGTTATACAGGATGCGAGCGGGGGATGAACAGAACGTGGCGCGGCAGGATCCTTCGAGGCAGGAACGCCAGCGCTGCTTCTAGCCACTGACGAGCGCGTCACTGAGGACCGCTCTCTCTCTCTCTCTTACCTCATTTCTCTCTTTCTCTCTCTCTGTCCTTTTTTTTCCTCTCTCTATCTCTCCTTCATTTGAATCACGGAATACAGCAGACGGACAAGGGGGAAAGATTCAGCACACGATCTTAAAGAGGACACAAAAACCGGGATTTTACCGATCAGACAATCGAGAACGGATCTCAGAAGACTTTGAGATTTTTATCCAGGGAACTGCTTGCTTTTCATCCTGGCTGTGGATGTTGTGTGGAACCTCGGAAAAGCTTCTGCAGGTAAGATCCTTGGTGATTAGTGTGTGTGTGTGTGTGTGTGTGTGAGTTGATAAAGCTGTGATTCGAGCGCTAAGGAGAGAAGACAAGACAGCCCAGGGAGTGGAATATGATTTGAGCCGAACGAGCTCGTCCTCTTCTTCTTACATAAGCAAAGTTTAATACCTTTATCTTTTTTTTTCTTTTCTTTCTAGCTTTGGTCATAATAAAGGTTTGGATCTGAGGCTAATTATCCCTTGCTTGTTCCTGTCCTTCTACATGAAGATTAAAAAATAAAGGTGATCATGGAATCATCTCGGAATATTAATCACTTGGGATTATTTCGCCTCCTGATGCCTAATGCCAGATGACATTCCTTATCTCTCCTTTCCTTATCATCCCTCCTTCATCGAAGCCATGCATTTCCTACTTTTCCATTGTGAGTGTGTGAGTAGGCTGAAATCGATAAAGCTTGATAGGAGGGTTTGATAGAGGCGTGTCTGCACTGTTTCCGACCGGTGCTAAAGCGAAGAGTGTGCGCTCATCTGGTATCCGGCTGAAGGACACGCTCATCTGGCAGGGTGTGAGCGTCCTGCAGTTCCTTTCCTCTCGTCTCCTTCCTCCGCACTGGACGAGTGCTGCGCTCTTAAGAAAAAAGAAGAGAGATTAAATATTCACAAAGGCATGCACATCCTGTCCATGCTGAAATATTTACAATAATTTAATAATATATGAAGCCAACGACTATGATTTTTTTTTGCATCCATATAAATGACCACTAGATGACTTTGCCGGTAGATGTGCAGCGCTCCCCTTGATAAGGCACTCGCTAAGGGACCCTACAGAGGCTACAGCTGGGAAAAAAATAAAAGGGTTTTCTTTGTAGTTTTACGGTACAGGTTTAATTCGAGTCATAAATCCGAGCGAGATATGGCAACCCTTATGAAGCTTTAATGTCCTCTTGATTTTTGTCTTGGTGCAGAAGGATTTTTTCCCAGAGATAGATATTATCTTGCTGAGACCCCCATCTGCGTGTGATATGGCAGAGATCTGTGAGTTCTCAGCCTTGTGATGATTTATTGAAAGCCAAAGCCAGCAGCATGCGATAGATGTTGAGTTTTTTGGGGCTAGAGAGCTGCTCTAGATTCAGGGGAGGTCTCGCGTTTAGAGACGTATTCCTTCATGGATCAGAAGCCGATCCTTAACGTCCTCACTCCTCAGACAAACAAACCCGGCTTGTTCTGATTTCTGTCTGTTCAGGAAAAGGGAGGGTTGTTTGCTACAGTATTGCGCGTCGACCGACGGCGTAAAAAAGACGCCCTTTCACTTTTCAGCGCTTTTGCACCTCGAGTCTGTGTAGCGCTATTCTGAGTGAGGATCGTCGCAGGCTTCAGATTTATAATTTAGATTACTTCAGCACATTTCCGTAGGCAGAAGTCAAAATTGGAGCAATAACATTTATTCAATAATGCTGGACAAATCCCAGCTTTCATGCTTTGTAAATTCCAGTTCCTCAGCCTCAGCTACATCACTGCAGTTTATAATTGATCCCACACCTGAGATTCAGACTTCTACTTCTTCTTCTTATTATTTTGTTAGGTCTTATTTAACCATCCATGACCGTTACTAAGGCAGCTACTAAGGAGGAATGAATGAACACAACCTAATATAAAACCTTCTTAACCTTTTTATAAAGTGCTGACGGTTCCTAATCCCGAGGAACATCTCTACTCTCAAGCAGATGACCTAAATGAATAACCAATAAAGAATATTGGTGTTTGTATATTTGCTTATAACACATTACCTGTTCTTTATGACTAACGTATTCATATCTATAATGCATCTCACTAATACAAATATGCAAATGCAAAGAAATTGATGCTCTGTATATGAGGTGCTTCTCAGTTGATATTTATGGATTTAACGTGTTCATCCATTCATCAGCTTCACTGAGTGTTTTATTTTGGTCTTGGTCCAGACCTAATCCCGGGAATACTAGGAGCTAGGTGGGAATACATCCTGGATGGGATACCCGTCCATCCCAATGGACCATGGACACACATTCACACATAGCACCAGCTTAGAGTTGTCAATCCACCTACCAGCATGTGTTTAGGAACTTAGTGGATAACCTAAAGGAGATTTGGCCTGGTGTTCTGACCAGTTTCCACCTCACGCTCGGGATAGGCTCTGGATCAACCACAACATAAACAAAATGAAGAACTTCATCCCTGAAGATGAATGAATTAACCTACTAAACTTTAGCGTCTCACCTGAACAGGCTGGTCGAGCATCTAGAGCGGAGCAGATAAATGACTGAAAATGAAAATTGTCTTATCGAGCACAGCAACTCCATATGTGCCAAAAAAATAAATAAATAAATGAATGAATAAATAAATAAATAAATAAATAAATAAATAAATAAATAAAGCAAAGCATCCTGAAGATGTCCTGAGAGTCCGGAAAAAGATGTGGAAGGAGAAACACTGCTGGGGTTTGTTAATGCAGATCGAGTTCCACTTCAACTCATTATTTATCTTTCAGGACAGTATGTGATATTCTCCAAGAATATCGAGTTACAAATTATCCGTGACTCACCATCCGTGGTCTCTAAGCATACCGGTAGAGATACCATGGAATTCCAGCTTCCAGAGGTGAACCAGGACATACGCTACATTAGGCTAAATCAACCAAGAGTGGTACCCAGCTGCGACAGATGGCGTCTCAGTGTCCTGTTGGTGAGGCACCTGGGAAAATTTGACACGTTAGACGTTCCCGTGATTGATGCGTTTGTGTAAAATGAGAACGAGTATAAAATCTTCAGAGAGTTTAGCGTATTATTTTACTGGAATATCTTACAACTGGATGAGTGGACACGTCTGAAACAGATGTCACATCCTATTCACCGGTCAGTTAAATACCTCGGCCACGGCATATTTTATTCATGCTGGCATCCAGACGTGTCAAACACTCCACTGATCATTAGATGTACACTCGTTCAATTTTGACACTTCTGAAGAGACAGTTTGGATGATCTTCCACATGGCTTCCACCACAAGGAGGTGCAGTTTGTCCTCTGGATGAAGGAAAGGTCATTTTAAACAGATTTAAGCAGAACAGCTGATGAGAGAGAGAGAGAGAGAGAGAGAGAGAGAGAGAGTGAGAGAGATAGAGAGAGAGAGATATCAGAATAATGTGGTGAGAAGATGTCAAGCTCAGGAAAGTCTTAGCTGAAATATTCTAATAGAAAATCACACAGGTTCCACGTCTCTCAGGAACAAATGTACCAATGCCGTAAGATTTTAGATGTGGGGAATTTATAAAACAGTTAAAAATGCTTAATTGATTAATATTCTGATCTGTGGAGGCTCTCTGTGCTCAGCTGGAGTATTTTAAATATGGCTTGACAAAGATGGATGAGTTTATACATCCTTTTTTTTTATACCACAGTAGAGCTGAGCTCTCAAATCTCAAACACGCTCCAGATATAGTGACTTAAAATCACGGTTGATACGAGATCGTTTTCTGTAAAGAGATGTTGATGTAACATGTAAGGAAGGAGTCTCCAGTGTCAGAGCTTTGTCACGTTCTGAGATAAAGATCTGTGGCATCTTCAAGACAGACGAGTTTCCTCTTCTTGCAGTAAAAAGCTGCTTAAAGAGCTGGTGAGGGAACAAGCGTGTATAGCTGCTGTAATGTAAGTGAGAAGAGGAACTAACTTCATCAACATTAACAGGATAATTAATTAAAAATGTAATCATAGGCAGATTGTTGTGGTATAAGAGGAATAACCCATCTTAGGTTGCGCTGTTAAAGGAAATTATGAATGAAATAATAAATTAAGTTATGGAGGCTGAATCCATCTAATATGTGGTGAGACGTTTTAAATAATTGTGTTTACTTCTTCATTGTGATGTGGATAAATTCTCTACCAATTAGAATAGAAGCTTTTGTTAAATTAATAGACGCCATCAATTAATGTGTCATAATACAAGTTTGGCCTTTCGTTCTGTCGTTCCGTCTCGGCTCTCCAAACTGACCCTGCGTTCCGGTTCAGTTCCACCCCGATGATCTGAACAGACCAAAGCTCCTCCTGCTCAAGCCACAAGGACATAATTGCACTGTTGGAAAACAGTCGCTGCACACTGCCACAAACCGCCGCTGTCCTGGCTTCACACAGTGAAAATCTGCACAGTCATTCTGAAATTTAACATGCACTCGAGTTAACAAGTTTATCTGCAACACGACAGGGACAAGGTCGCACACACTGTCATCGACTTTGCTTTCAAAATGAAGACATTTCCGAACAGCTGAGCTTCTTTCTACTCGACCGAATCACATTGTGTAAATACTTAATGCCTTTCCAGGATGTGAGGTCTTAACTGGCTAGACACAGAGCTTGCAGGCAAACATTACAGGCAGTGTGTCCATTAAGAGACTAACATAATCAATCAGCTCTCACACGTTTGGCTTGCAGCGTTTTTGAGGCGATGTTCCTTTTCGCCGTTGCACTGGAGTCTGGAAGGTTCCGTCACAGGGCTTGGCACCGTGAGCCTTGCTGATCAGATCATTAGTGTGTATCAGGGTGATGTTGGCTTGGCAAAGGCTTCTTCTAATGACCGCCTCGACTCTAATGACTGCTGAGATAAATAAGAGAAAATAGATCTAAATTGGACCGACTAGCAGAGCTTGTTGATGGAATCCAACGGGCAGGACCTTGGAAGTGAATGCACACTTTTCTCTTTGAAGCTTTTTTTGCTTAAATGCTTTATTTATTTATGTCTTCTCTGGGAATCCAAGTCAGCCATGATGAGAACAGGGTCAAGCACATCTGCAAAACCAGCGCCGCAATTAGTGTTAACGTCATGAATTTGACAAGAACAGCTTTGTTTTGCTTTAAATTCACTTAATGTGCTTTACTTTGGATGTGACTCCGCCCCTGTCTTGTGTTATTTCCTGATTCTTCTGTTCCCTATAAATTTTATTTATAATCCAAGCTTGTTTCCATTTGAGAAAATATTCCAAAGATTTTTCACCCAATTGTGACATTGTACCTTACAATTGCCATCGCAATTTTTAATTGCAGAATTGTGACATATCATGCAAGACTAATGTCTTGCAAATAGGACAAAATTCCATGCCATGGTGATTTTTTTTTACCAGCAAATAGTAAAATCTCGCAATTCTGACGTAAAATCACGCAATTGTGCTATTTATCTTGCAACTGTGAACTTTTTATTCGTGCTTCCATTTATTAGGGTATTAAAAGTCTAATTTGTCTGAAATGAATGCATAATAATAATAATAATAATAATAAGAAGAAGAAGAAGAAGAAGAAGAAGAAGAAGAAGAAGAAGAAGAAGAAAAAGAAGAGGAAGAAGACAAAGGAGAAGATGCAGTAATTCACAGTTGATAGATATGTTAACTTGCAGTTGCCAGTTTTTCTCTAATTTAGAGGTTTTCTATAACATGATGCAGGAAGCAATCAAGAATTATCCAATAATTGTTGTGATAGTCTGTAATAGCTGTCAGATCACAGCATGACAGTAGCCACTGCTGGGCAATTAAGCCATACCCTTAACCCTCTCTACTCCAGGGGCTTTGTATCATTGCTGCCCCTGCGCTCTGACCTTAACTTTCTTAGCTGGGATATGTGCTGTGATGTATGTGTGGTGATAATAAAGGCTTCTTCTTAAATGTATACTCTTAAAACAGGAAAATAAGCAAGCACCTAAAGCAGTAGGTACCAAGAACTAGGAAGAAAGAACAGCTAAAACAAAAATGCACCATTTCAATCAACAAGACCTTACAACTAGACAAAGACAGGATAGAAATAGAGAAACTAATCAAGATCAGGAGACAGAACTGTATCAAAGGCAACTCAAAGCAAAATATAAGAGTGACAATGCCAGGGTTGAAGAGTTCATCCTTGTAAGCAGGTCATCCCTGTGGCCTTATTGTGAGCTAACTCCTTGATATTTAATATCTAAGAGATTGATGTCCATGGATTTCAGCGTGTACACTTTGTATGGAATATGTTTTCCTTCCAGGCATAGAAGGAAGAAGCGTATTTATTTTTAAGTATATTCAGACAGATATTGTACTTCAACGTTTAGTCTTAGCCAAGATATCCTAAAGGCAGCACTGATGCTCTTATTAAAACTCAGCCGAAGTTTCAGAGCATTCCCCAGTGTGCAGGAATACAAATACTTCAAAACCAATCGAGGCCTTCACATAAGACAATCATCTCTCATGGCGCTTTATCTGTTCCAGGCTTTTCCAACATTTCTGCAAGTGCAATTCTTGTCCAGAATCTTTTTTTAGACTCACTACTCCCAATATATTTTCTATAAATACATAACACAGCCCACAATCACCTCACTTCAGAGAGAAATCTTTGTCAAAATCGGCTATCTCTGCCCTGCTCAAGGCTCGATCAGACCAAATTGATTTCTCTGTGCTTTGGGCAAGTCAAGGACTCTCCATTAAAAGAAGGAATCTCAGTGCACAGAGGAAAACAAAACCCAGCACCTAAAGCAGAGCCTTTTTTTCTTCTAGCACCAAAACAAAGGCAAGAGTTTTTGCTTTAAATCTAGGTATGGATCTGGGAGGGGAGAAAACTGGCTTGTGGGGAAGGTCAGGGTTGGAGGTGGATCCTGAGGGAAGACCAGTGATTAGTGTGAATGGAAGAGGGCATTGTGGGCAGATAAAGCAGTTAACACTATAACAAGATGTTCACTGGAGGGTGGATCAAGAGGGAGGTGGAATGGCAGTGAACCTGACTCCTTGCACTCCAAAAAACTCTTCCATTGTAGAAACTGATAGACACACCAATGGACTATTAGCGTATATGCCAAGCGTGAAGGTTATGAGCAGTGTGGTGGACAATAAGAAAGAATTTGATGGAATAGGAAGGTCAGGAAAGTCAGGATTGGTATTGGATCCTGATGGAGAGACCATTGTATTGGTGTGGATGTAAGAGGGCAGATAAAGTGTTTACTAGTGGTTCACTGGAGGGTGGATCAGGAGGGATGTAGAAGGGCAGTGATCCTGACTCCAAACAACTCTAGGTAAATGTTCAATCATAGACACTGATGGACACACTAATGGACTAGTGTGAAGGCTATGAGTAGTGTGGTGGACATCAAGAAGGAATTTGGTTAAATAGTAAGGTCGGGAAAGTATGGAAGGTCAGGGTTGGAGGTGGATCCTGAGGGGAGACTGGTGATTTGTGTGGACAGAAGATGGAATTGTGGGCAGATAAAGGGGTTAACACAATAACAAGATGTTTACTGGAGGGTGGATAACGAGGGATGAGGAATAGCAGTGATCCTGACTCCTAGCACTTCAAATAACTCTGGGTAGATCTTCCACTTTAGACATTGATGGACACAGTGATGGATTATTAGCGTGTATGCCTAGTGTGATGGTTATCAGCAGTGTGGTGGACAATAAGAAGGAATTCGGTGGAATAGGAAATTCAGGAAAGTATGTAAAGTCAGGCTTGGAGGTGGGTCCTGATGGGGATTCCGGTGCTTGGTGCAGATAGAAGAGGTTAAATAAAGTGGTGACTAGTGATTCACTGGAGGGTGGATCAGGAGGGATGTGGACTGGCAGTGATCCTGACTCCAAATAACTCGTCTATTGGGTATCGGAAAAATCGTCTATTGTTTACATTGTTGGACACATTGATGGACTATTGTGAAGGCTTTGAGCAATGTCGTGGACATCAAGAAGTAAATGGGAGGAATTGGAGAAATGAAACCAGCTTGTCTTAAGCATTCTTTAGCTACAGGTTTCTTTTCATGCATTCCAATCAAATAGAACTTCACATCAGTTTGATGGCGCTCTTCTTCAATGTCTGGCTGTCAAGCAAATCTTTTTGGATTAGTGATTTCATAAATAATAGCTACACATTGTTGAGGATTTGTGTACTGACATTTTGTGGTTAATTTAATGACCAGGTAATTTAATGCTAAAGAATTCCTTACATTGTTCAGTTAGTCCTGCTTACTCTGACAACTTGGGTGTTTGTTAGATTAGCATCATTTCAATATGAATCTCTGATGCTAATCTTTGACCCATACAAAATCCATGGTGTTTAACAGCAAACCTCTAACTAGTGCTAATCAGTACTGGAAGGCAGTAAAACAGTAGATTTATTTCTAATCAAGCATTTAAAACTCTTTTGAAACACAAATGATTATAATTATGCAATAATGCATTCAATATTAAAGCAAATCAGATTAGCATCTCCTAGCTGTACGTCTGTCCATGGATCAGGTGATGTTTCACACTAGTCTTTAAACACTTTAATTGCAAACTGGTTAGCCATTTTTTATCCCAATGACCCAGTTGTTCTATTCAAGCCTGGTGTTTGGGATCCAGTTTTCAGAGCCATACCGAAGTGTGTGTTCAATCTTGTCTCTGGAGCAGAATAACAGAATTTTCCGCCTATTTGTTTTCTGTTATTATGGGAATTGAGTGAAACAATTAGCTTGATTTTTAGGTATTTTATCCGAGTCAGCGGCTCGGATCAGCCTGGACGCTGAGGTTCTCTCGCCGATATTGAACTTAGATAGTACAGAAAGCTAAGTGTACTGTAGGAGAATTAAAACTAATCTCTCACCATAGCGCCTTAGAAAAGTGATGCTTTCATCCGTCCAGAACAAGATAAACAAGCTGTATCCTGCGTATTCTTCTGAACAGAGAGCAAAATGTAAACAAAATGTCATCTTCAGACCAAGAAAACCATCATCTGTGTGGCATTCGGATGTTCTGTGGTCTTACTAAACCTCTCAGATTTGTAATAAACCCTCACAGACAGTGGATTTTTAGGAAAATCGAACCTTCTCAAAACGCTGCAGTAGTGTCAGAGTGACAAGAACATCATGGAACTGAAGCACCATCTGCTTTCCTGATGTTTTATTACACGTCTTTTATTCAGGGGGGAAAAAGAAGGAAAAAAAAGCCTCTTTATTGTCACATACTACAGTAAGATCCTTCTCCTCTGTTCTTAACCACTAAAATATTTTATAATAGAAACTTTATAATATAGGAGTGATGTTTAGAATAAGTGAAAAATTACAGACACTTATGGGGAAGAAAAGGAAATTAAAAGCAAACATAAAGGTGCATGAATAAATAAAAGAAAGAAAGAAAGAAAGAAAGAAAGAAAGAAAGAAAGAAAGAAAGAAAGAAAGAAAGAAAGAAAGAAAAGAAGAAGAACTCCCTGAAACACCCTGACATTCATCAGATTCATCAGCAAATAGTTTGTTTAAAAGGCAGCATGTATTTTGTACTAATTAAAAGAAATAAATAATCTCAGTGACCCTAGTCGCAGGATTGTGGTCATCATTTAAAGTTCATCGCACGAGCAGAAACCTCAACAAACAAACGGCAGTTGAAGTGGGGATGCAACAGGATGCAGGGAGGATGAAGTGGGGCTACAATGGGGATACAGGGGGGATGAAGTGGGGATACAGGGGGAATGCAACGTGATGTAGGGGGATGCAGGGGGAATGAAGTGGAGATACAGCGGGGATGCAGGGGGGTACATTGGGGATACAGGTGGAATGCAATGGGATGTACTGGGATGCAGGGGGGATACAATGGGGATATGGGGAGATGCATTGGGGATACAGTGGGGATACAGGAGGCATGCAGTGGGATGCAGGGGGGATGTTAATCTGCTGTTTGTCTAGAAGGACCTCTGAACAAAGCCTGAGCGTCTGAATGATGACCTTTACCTCGTTTTGAGCAAGCGCTACTCTCATTGTCAACATATGTAATTCCTAGCCTTGGATGGCATCACGGGGCTGGATTATAAATCAGCGGAAGTGCATCCGAGCAAGCAAGAGAGAGAGAGCGACTCCGGGGCCCTGGGCCTGATGGCTGATGGGACGACGGTGGACAGACGGGATAACAGGGCCACGGGCTGTCGGTGTGTCGCCGTCTGAGAGCTGTGGTCAGAACGTGGCCTTTCAGAGGGCGAGCAGAGACAGCGGCTCTTATCAAACTGCCGCAGACGTGGAACTGGCATTCTGACATCTGCCCATGGGTGTGTGTGTGTGTGTGTGTCTTTTTATAGAAAACACAAATTTTTCTCCTACTTCAGTGTCATTGTCACTGATAAAGGACTCAACTGTCAACACAACAACATGACGGTCAGTCCTGAGCCAGAAATACGGGCAGTAACATAGTAAAGGCACAAACAGCTCATTTCAGTAACCACAGACATAGTGCTTATAAGCCTACATAACACCTACATAAGCATTCCAGGACAACATACACTAACCACAGACATAGTGCTTATAAGGCTACATAACAACTGACATTAACCACCTGATATAAAGCCAGCTTTTCTCAATGATATACATAGAGTTTTATTTTCTCTGTCTGTGAATTAGACCAGTGCTTATAAGCCTACATAACACCTACATAAGGATTCAACATACGCTAACCACCATTAATACTCATATAAAGTCAGCTTTTGTTGATTTTAATATACACAGCACTTACATAACAATTAGAGTAGTTAGTTAGTTAGTTAGTTAGTTAGTTTTATAAGGCTACATAACAGCTACATAAGCATTCCATACCAAGAAAAATCTGAATAAAAATTCTAAGTATCAATTTACATAAATCTTTTGTCACCTAAGCAGGAGTAGGATCTATTATTTGTTAATTTGTTATAACAATATTCCGGCTTATGTCATGCAAATGACTAGTTAGTTTATAACAGTCATTACACATCTAATAACAAAAAGTTATGTCAATTTCCTCTGGCTAAGAAAAGCGTATGTATTTCTGGCCAGCTTATGCATATAACCCTAACCCTAACTTTTATTACATTGTTATAACAGTGCTATGACAATGTAATTATAGACTTGTGTGTTCTGAACAAAATGTTTTAATTGTAGTCACACAGTGATGTCACAGATATCTGTCACATAAATTATGGTGTTTAATAAAGGCAGGCATGATGGCGGAATTTTTGCTATAACCCTTCATAACTGCTTCATAATGTAGGTTTATGTCACATGGGCTTAGAGAGTAATTTTAGTGTCATTTTCAGTTTCAGGGTTTTTTTTTTTTTTGCATAACTTTTTTTTATTATTTTCACACAAATACATTGCTTTTATTTATTTATTTATTTATTTATTTATTTATTTATTTATTTATTTATTTATTTATTTATTTATTTATTTATTTTTTATATAATCATGTGAAAGTCTATGATTGCATTTGTGTTTTTTTTTCTCCCTTCTCTCTAACAGCCTTGAGTCTAACAATTAATACCAATTAATGACATTTATCTGCTTTAAAAAATTCGCAGAGTATCCCTCGGAAACGATCCCGAAGGAAAGAAAAAAAAAGAAAGAAAGGGAAAAAACGGCTTTTCAACTGGTTTAATTGGATGTGGAGTAGCTTTGAGATTCGTCCTGCAGCTCGGAGTACTGGAGCTGGTCAGATATTGAAAAATATGATTTGATTTCGATCCAGGTGGTCGTCTGGCATGATGTGAATTTTAAACTGAGGCACTCATGGCTCCTCCAGGCATCGTGATGAGGGAGAGAGAGAGAGAGAGAGAGAGAGAGAGAAAGACAGAGAGAGAGAGAGAGAGAGACAGAGAGATGGGGGGGTGAGAGAAAGAGTAAGAGAAAGAGAGTGAATGAGAGAGAGAGAGAGAGAGAGAGATGAAGGAGGGTGGGAAAGAGAGTGAGTGAGAGAGAGAGAGAGAGAGAGAGAGAGAGAGAGAGAGAGATGAAGGAGGGTGGGAAAGAGAGTGAGTGAGAGAGAGAGAGAGAGAGAGAGAGAGAAAGACAGAGAGAGAGAGAGAGAGAGACAGAGAGACAGAGAGATGGGGGGGTGAGAGAAAGAGTGAGAGAAAGAGAGTGAATGAGAGAGAGAGAGAGAGAGAGAGAGATGAAGGGGGGGTGGGAAAGAGAGTGAGTGAGAGATAGAGAGAGAGAGAGAGAGAGAGAGAGAGAGAGAGAGAGAGATGAAGGGGGGGTGGGAAAGAGAGTGAGTGAGAGATAGAGAGAGAGAGAGAGAGAGAGAGAGAGAGATGAAGGGGGGGTGGGAAAGAGAGTGAGTGAGAGATAGAGAGAGAGAGAGAGCACATGGTGCAGTTAATTCTGAGAAAAATGTATTTAATGAGTGCCAACAAGACTGCGTGAGCACTGTACGCATCGGGATGTTGAATGTGTGGGAGCGAGATGGAGTGAACGCACTTGTGCTCCAATTCCATACAAACGCCGGCGCGATGGCGAGCGACACGCCTACGCTGCCGTGTTCCCTTCTATTAATACGTCGCTGTAATTCCATCTGACAAGTCGAATATGTAGAGCAAAGGATGTGTTGTGTTTGCGTTTAAAGACAGAAGGAGGAAATATCCATCCGTCAACATCAGCCACGGGAAAGCGTGCGAGAAGGAATCACATTTCATCCCACAGAGCTGTAGGTGACCTTCAGGAGGATGTAGCAGCGCTCGCATATCATAGCCACTCTTACACTCTCGGGTTCCAAAACGTATCCGTTAACGGGGATCATGCAGATTTATAGCAGGTCTTTGGGTGAAGATATACAGTGCAATATTTACAGAAGAGTCATGTCAGTATTTGGATTTGGGAATCATGCCAACTTATTCATTTTTTTATCTCTACATGTAAAAGAATATGCGTGTTTTACAACCCAGCCTCAGTGAAGGTGACCAAGATGCCTCATCACCCTTCATAGCAATAAAAAATTTATTAAATAAAAAAAAAAAAACAGAAATGAAAAAATATATAGCCAAAAAATTAATTAATTAAAAAAAAAGAAATTAAAAAATAGAATTAAAGCAATACATAAACAATAATTTGAATTCTTGTTCTTTTTCTTTGCTATCAAATGTAATGCAAAGCAACACAAAAATTGAAGTTGAAGTTGAAAAAAAGGAAATTGAAGTTACATTTTTTAAAAAAGATTTTTTTTACATTTATTACTCAAAATTAGGTCTAAATAAATGTGTGTGTGTGTGAGACCGGGATACCTTATCACCCTTAATAGCAAAAAAAAAAAAGAATTAAAAAATGCAAATAAATTAAAAGAATTTAAAAAATTGTTTAAATAATATTATTTGAATTCTTGATTTTTTTTCTTTGCTATCAAATGTAATACAAACAAACACAAAATGACTGTGAATTTCTGAAATTTCACAAAACTTTGGTAATAAATTAAGAAATAAAAAAGCCAACTGAAATTTTAAGTCTAAATAAATGAATTAGGAATGATAAATTTTTACTCCTGTGCAGTAATTAGTGAATGCTGTTAAATCTGTTGTGAACACGTTTTCGAACCCCAACACAGCTGAGAATATCTGCTCCTGAGCACCGGCTTGGAAAAACTGCATGGCTCCGGAGCAGGAGTGTGTTTTTACCGCTCCCTGAGGTGCCTGTTGTTTAAGTTATATGATAATAAAATAGCGATGGTGTGCTGAATAAACATAGAAACACCGGTGAATAACAGAGTGACGGAGAAACAGCTCCTCTCTGGGTTCTTCTTCAAGATTCTTCAGGATGCTCTTCTACATGGATGGATAGAACCGGCATTGTGGTGGATGTGCTGCATCTCTCAGGGATTTCAGCTGCACATTGTCCTATCAATTAGAGCTTACAAAGATGAAAGCCAAGAGTTTCCTCACACACACACACACACACACACAAACACACACACACACCAATCGAGTCTGTGTCAACTGATGTGATGGTCACATTTCTATCACTTGGACCATAAAACACATCTCATTTTCAAAAAGCAGATATAAATTATTAATGGCTCTGAAGCGCCTGCTCTCGGATCAATGCCGACTCAAAGACTGTGGTCAGTGGCATTTAGTTCAAGGCTACATTTCATCACTTCCTCTCCAGGATTTGCCTTATTTATTTATTTGTTTATTTGTTTGTTTGTTTATTTGCTTATTTATTTATTCATTCATTCATTTTTTTATATACTCATGTGAAAGTCTGATGATTGCATTTGTGTTATTTTTTTTTCTCTAACAGTCTTGAGTCTAACAAATATTACCAACTGATGGGACATACACACACACACATACACACACACACACACACACACACACACACACTTAGTTATTAATTGAAAGTTAGGGGGGAATAGGTTTCATTTATTTCTTAATTTTTTTGGTTTGGAAGTGAGGGGAATCTGAGTAAGAGCGAACCCCCCACCAAAAAAAAAATGTAGTTATTCTGTTAGAGATAAAACACCCCAGGTCATGCTGCAGGAAAATAATCAACAACAGGGTGGAGTGATGAAAACTCCAATCACTCAGTGATGTCACTCCAATAGTCGATTCGTATCCAATAACAACAGGGTTCAAGACAAATAAACTGACACTGGAGACTCCTTAATAAATGCTGAATAAACATCTATTCAAAGCCTAGAGTCTATAGTCTCTCACCAGATGGAGAGGAGAGAGAGAGAGAGAGAGAGAGAGAGACAGAGAGAGAGAGACAGAGAGAGAGAGAGAAAGATACGGAGAGAAAGAGAGATACAGAGAGAGAGAGAGAGAGAGAGAGAGAGAGAGAAAGTTAGGGAAAACTGGAAAAATTATTGATGATTCATGAAGCCAGATGGATGGCGTTATGCAAAAGGGACAGAGAGAGGGGGAAAAAAAGAAAAAGAAAGAAACACAGACAGCATTTGATTCCCGTCTCGTCTCGTCTGAGAAAAGCCTGCCAGAGAGTCATGCATGACAATAAGCCAGCTTGCGCTGTGATCATTTTAAATGAGGCTTGAACGATGCCCGGATATTAGTGAGCATTTGGTTTTCTGCTGCGAGTCTGTCATGACTCATTTCCACAGACTCGGGACTGAGCGTTAACTTTGAGGCGGTTTGACGGCAGGCGAGATTTACATTTTTAACTTTTTATTCTTTTCGCCCTGAAAATCTGCAAGACAACAGAACAGCTGCGAGTCGCTTAAGTGCTCCGTAACGTCTCAGTGTTGAAGAATCCGCTCTGGCCGTGTCTTTTAAACGAGTACTATTCTCAGCGCCATGCCTGCTTGAGTGGAAAATGTGACATTTATGATTCAGAGGGCATTAAAGAGCAGAGCTGAAATGGTAGGCTTCTGCAAGAGCAAACATTTTCTCTCTTCCACTCTTCAGCACTTCGCTTCTCACTCGCTTTCTCTTTCTCTCGCCCGCTGGAAGCCCAGATGGCCGGAGCAGATGCCCAAGACTCACTCAGGAAGAACGGAAACCCTCATCCTCCTCCTTCCCCTCTTCCTCTTCCTCCTCCTCCTCCTCTTTCTCTCCTGCCTCTCCTTTAGGCAGCTGAGAGGATTTTTCAGTGAGGTGATTGGTCGAGCTCTGTGGCCCTGCTGCGTCCCGGCTAAGGGCAAGATGCCTCAGCTAAATTTAGATTAAAAGGTCCTCCATCACCACAGGCAGAAAAACCAAAAAAGCTCCGGTGGTTTTCTGTCGAGGTTGCAGATTCAGAGCATACACCTGACAGTATATATACCTCATTAGGGCGGGAAATACACAACAGCTTGTGAACATTAACAATTATTTTTGCACAATTTGTGCTCTGTGAAATGAAATTGATCTCTAATTGAGATGAGGAAATGCTGAAAGTCGGCTGAGGTGAAAAAGTCACAAATAAGGGTGATGTAAATAATCGTTGAAATTGGGGAGGAAGCCGGAGAACACGACGGAGATCCCTGGAGCACAAACAAACTCAAATTAAACCTCCAACCCTGGAGATACGAGGCACAAGTTCAGAAGAAGAAGTAGTCTTTATTATCGCCACACATACATTACAGCACAGTGGAATTCTTTTCTTCGCATATCCCTGCTGTGGAAGTTGGGGTCAGAGCGTAGGGGTAACTATTAGGGTTAAGGACCTGGCTCATTTTCCTAACAGTGCTGGGGCTTGACCTCTGTCCTTCTGATCAATAACCCAGACCCCTAACCACCTGAGCCACCACTGCCCCCAGTACAAAGCTATCATTCAACCCAAAATCCACCATTAAAGATAAAAATAAAATCTTTGTTCATCTAAATCCAGAGTGAAGATCAGGGGAAACAGTGTGTATCTAGGTGATGAAAAAAAAAAAACATTAGTCGGAAGTGGGTCATGCTGTCAGCCGAGGAGAGCCAGGCCACTTTCTCAGCACAGGGACTACTTAACTGACCTCTATTCACTCTCAGCTCGGGTGTTTGCTTTAATGTTAACCTGTGTGTGTGTGTGTGTGTGTGTGTGTGTGTGTGTGAGTGTGTGTGTGACGCTGGACATCGGGTCTACCAGATCTAAAATAAAGTCAAACAAAAAATTGTCGCGGTTCCAGTTGAGGATCCTCCTGGGTGTCAGAAACACAGCTATGGTGCAGAGTCCAGATTAAAAGCTAATCGTAGACAAATTAACTGAAATTTGACCTCAAGAGCGTTACGCTTCATTAGGATTTCTTTCTTGATTTCTTTCTTGCTTTTCTTTTTTTTTCTTTTTCAAATAAAGTGAAGCTGGTCAGGGAAGGACTGTTTATAGCTGCTATAACGTGAGCGAGAAATCACAGGAGCTAACTCATTTCATGGATGTTTCATCGCGTAAACAATAACTAGCAATGCAAAAAAATTATGATTAGTAATTTGCTGTAGTTTAAGATGAATAAAAACAATTATTGAGCTAGTTTTAGGAACTAGAACCTGTAGCCTTAATCTATCACATCACCCTGATCTTGATTATTTTCCTGCGTTAGCCTACGATTAGCAAAGTTACTAGCACAGGAAAAATAGAAAAATAGTAAAAATTTGATTTTTTTTTCTTTTCCCTCCAATCCTACATGGCCGAATGCGGAATTTTGACAAACTGGTCTTTGTTCGTTAGCCTGATATGTTTAGTTTCACAGGAAACAACTGCATCCCTGTCAGAAATTTCATCTCATAAGGTTAATCCAATAATCCGACATGCCTGGGACTCGGATACAAAACTGCGAGAAAGGAAAATCTATCAAACACATCCAATTACTTCAGGATACAAACAGATGGCTAAGATGCTTAATTGGTGGTCTGGTCTAGCAGCAGGGGAAATAAAAAAAAAGTATGGGTTTTTACTTCAGAATTCTGTCCTGATCCATTAAATATCGTGATACACACACTGCAGGATGGAACAGATACACAACATCAAGAGTGATAGAAAGTTCTATGCTCTTCAACATGGCTGATAACACCAAACTCTTTCTTCTGTCCTTCATGAGATATGGAGCTTTTATTCAAAACGTTCTTCCTATTCAGAAACTTCTTTTTATTTTGGGGAAACTGTTACTCTGTTACACACTCTGAAGAGAACATCTCACACTGCAGAATACCGATAATCAGGAGGTCAGGGTTTAAAAAAACCCCAGCAAGATATCAGCTCACACACAGCGTGACATGGACATAAACCATTATCTCCCAAATGTTCATGTTTAAAGATCATAGAAATTACAATCTATCAAAATATACTCTCTGGAAAAAGATCAGCTTCCATCAAGTACCTTCAAAGATTCTTACATTTGTTCCTTTGTTTTTATAGCTCTGAAAGCTGAATCCAATCCAGTGGCTATTCCACGGACAGTTCTTAGCTTTTCAAATGTAGGAGTTCTAATAGTATAGAGGAACCCATTATTTTATACATCAGGTTTCATTGAGGACCTTTAAACATCCTTTAGGTTTTGTCTGAAAGTGATATCACATGCTTAGACAATCTAGAACCCTTAAGGGTTATTTGAACCAATTTGAGCTCCCAGAGTGTTTCTTGGTTCTTTTAACACGCTTAAAACCCATTATTATCCAACAGAACCTATTATTATCCAACAGAACCCATTATCATCCAATAGAACCCATTATTGTCCAGTAGAACCCATTAATATCCAACAGAACCCATTATAATATAATAAACCTTTAGAAATCCATGATAAAGCCTTCCTTAGATAGTTAATCTATCTATCTATCTATCTATCTATCTATCTATCTATCTATCTATCTATCTATCTATCAGTTTTCTGTTTTCAGTTTTCTGGTCATGTGAAGAACACAGAAAGAACAGATGTAAAAGATGTCATGAACATATTCTCGACTTCTGGCATAAAAATGGCTGTGAAAAGATTTGTTTTAAATATATATATATATAGAGCTGTATAGTGATGAGAGAGCAGGCACGAAAACACGTGCTACGTCTCCACTGAAGGAAATGTGCTGCAGAATGTACAGCTTCAGGGCACAACAGCAGCAACCTGAGTGAATCGTCACGCTCTGGAAACGTACCCATTGGCCTGCGGATGCTGGACCGCGTCCGACAAATCTCTCCCGCTGACCCAGTTTGAACAACAACAACAAAACAACACACACTCTGATAGATGATTTGCACCAACACACTAATACACACGGAATAGTTAGAAGCAAGTGACTTTTTTATTTATTTATTTTTAAATGTTGAAGCTGTCGGAACCCAGAGCTCCTCTCCAGGTGGACACTTCAGGGTGGTTCTAGAGCCTTTTTCAATTACCAATATTATCAAAAAGTCTTATAGTTCAGATCAAAAATGCAGGACAAAAACAAAGAAATAAAGTACTCCTCCAGGCTTGTATGAGAAGAAGCAACCGGTTTTATTAAAAAATATCACCGGAAATGGCACTCAGATACACAGAGTCATGAACCGATGCAGTCAAGCACACCCCCCTTCACAAATCCCCCAGTATATATACCTTCCTGCCCAGCTGCCTAAACTTGCTGGGCTCTACTTTTCTATGGATTGTTTTGACGTTCACTAATTTTTCCCCCTGAAAAACAGCTCCACCTTTCTGTGGCCTTCATACAGCCTATGGGTCACAAGTTTTAATATTAACACGTGTTAGTTGTTGATCTGTCTAAACTTCAGAACTTATTTAAACCCAAACCACATTTATTTCATTACCCCTTTAATTTATCACTTATACTTTAACCTACATAACCCACATGTTCCATATGTTTGTGTACTTGTTTGTTGTTCCTGTGTGGTTCATGGTGACTGCCGGGCAATTACTTAGAATCCTGAGCATTTTTATTTAAGGATTATTATTATTTAAGGAAAGGGTGCTGCCCTTATTTTACTTCAGTTTTCACTCGTTGCCTATGTGGTAGTAAAGGTAAAAGGGGGAAAATGGCTCTGTGATGTTAGTCTAGTTTTTTAAATTTAGGTTAACTAACCTAGTTTACATTTAAACTATTTATTTAGTCATTACTTATTTTATTATTCATGTATTTAGGCTAGGATTCCAGTTTATTTTAATCTAGTTTAATTTAATTCTCTAAATCTTCCATTGCTTCATGTTTTTAAGTCTGTATATTTCCATTACACCTATTCAGCGTTTTCTCCCTATGTTTACATTAACATCAAGCCACTACAATAATATTTTGCTCGTTTCTCCTGGCGTTTCAATAACAACCAAACCCCCTCCCGTCTCGGTAGCTATTGTTTTGTTCTTACTTATGCCACAAGGAGATTTACCAACTTTCCACTTACTACGGTAAGCTACTTTTTATTTGCGTAAGATGATAAGACATGATATAACACCTGTACATTATATAAAGGTAGTTTTAACTTTAATTTTTCTAAAATAAACACTTGAGTCAGAGTCGGGTCAAATAAGACTGTTATGGTGTTCTCGCCCCAAAGCCCAAGGATTCTGAACTTCATCAACATGTTTTTTCGGTCTCAGTGGAGCCAACACCGTGATATGGTACGATGTGCTAGCCTGTGCCCTTGTGATGTTTACGCCAAAGCCAGAAAGTTCGAGAATAATAACCCACTAACGATGATTCAGCCAGTTTTGCTCATCTCTATTTTTGTGATTTTATATAATTTTTTCCCTCTATAACGAACCATCTGGTTCCCTACTCAAATTCTATGACTACATTTGTGCTAATTTTATCTATTTATCATAAGTTTAACTGTTGACTAATGATTATGGCAGGTGCTTAATACTGAAAGGATTATTAGATGACCAAATAATCAAATAATCATTATTATCAAATAATTGAGTAATAGAGATGATAATTAGATAAGCAACATATCAGTGTATAACAATGAGAATACGTACTGATTATATTAACTTAGTTATCAAAATGAAAATCATCATATGATTAAACATAACTGAATGAGTCTAATGATTAACCAATTTATCATTAATCATTATCTATGATTAAATGATTTATCTAGTAACGTCTCTTTGTTTATATCTTAATGATTAAACCTGAGTTAGATTTGTCTTAAAGACTAAAGGAGAGCATTCAAATTTATTAGAATCAGAATTAGAATTAGAATTAGCATTAACCTTCCCTTACTGATTAAAATCAAATGTACTGAATGATTAGGTGCGTGGAAAGCAAATGTTTCAAAAAATTTTCCCACAAAGCCCAGCATCCTGCAAAAAGCGATACTTTTCCCAAATCCATGCTGGAGGAACATATGATGCACACCAAAGAAAAATGGAGCTCCAGCAGCGAGGGAGCACAGTGTCAGTGCTCCGTGGAGCTTGATGGCCAACTGTTTGAAACAGGTTTCTGCCCAGAACGTCACACATTCGGCTACTCATTTCTGCAAGAATTCCGGCTCGTCTGCCAGGCGGCTTTTCTCACGCCGGACAGACTGCTGACCTCATCCCGCTCTTCATCACTGTAAATAAAGATACACTTGTGCTCTCCTCTGGCCAGACTGTAGACAAAATCTTTGCCACAGATTGTCGGGTTTTGAGTTTTTGAGTTGTTATATAATCTGTGTATTTTTTTCTTCATTCCGGGACAAAAAGCCGAAAAGAGTTCAAAAAATACTAGCCAAGATCCAGAAAAAAACATACACATTGTAGAGTTGAATGAGAATTAGGTCTGAAATACAAAAAATGCAACTGGCGAATGATGCAAATTCCAAAACCACAATAAATGACATTCCTGTTGTTCACTAGAGTCTGGGTTTGCCAAGAAAAACTCAAAAAATGTATCCTTTTTTAAATTTATTCTTTATGGAATATAGCTGGAATTATGGCTGGATTTAAAAATAAAATAAAATATTTGTTTGAAACATTTGTTTAGAATACTCTTAATGATTAATTTTTGATGATGATGATGATGATGATGATGTAGAGAAGAACCTTTTTGAAAACCATCAGGTTTCAGCCCACACACAGTTTAAAATATGAACAGATCTTTATTTTATTTCATTTATTTATTTATTTATTTATTTATTTATTTATTTATTTATTTATTTATTTATTTATTTATTTAAATCGTTTCATTTCAGTCCTTGCTATTTAAAAGTATTAAAAAGACATTCATTGGGATCAGTTGCACAGATGTTCACTGCATGATGAATATGAATAATAAAAGCATCTAAAAGATTCCAGTTCAAAGGTTCTCTTCAAAGTGTTTCTTTCTGCGAATAGGAAACAAATATTTTCTAATAACTCATATGCCCGACTTTTGTCTTTAAAATATCCGCTAACCGCTTTCATGTCCTCTAAGGATCTTTCGGATCTTCTCAGTTGCAATTATTCTCATTAAAATCTGTTTTTATCTTTGCTTCATTCCACACGTCATCTTTGCTCTCATGTCAAGTTCGAGAGGATCGTGCCTAACTTCGTCTCATATCTTAACTGCATATAAATTGTAAAATACCACACAGAAACCTGCGATGTTGAAGGGGGGGGGGTGGGGGTTGTGTCCTGCATCTTGTCATTTAAAGAAACACAAGGCACTGTAGCCTAAAAATCATTACTTCCTGCACAAGTTTGCAGTAATTATAGGTCTAGCCTGATTCCTGTTGTCATGCTAACGGTTAAGAGTGAGCGCTTCTACAAGACCGAAACAACTAACTAACCCGATAACTTTAACTAGCTTAACTGTAGATACACTGATCAGCCATAACATTACGAGCAGTGAGAGGTGAAGTGAATAAGACTGAGTATCTCCTCATCATGGCCCCTGTTAGTGGGTGGGATATATTAGACAGCAAGTGAACATTTTGTCCTCAAAGTTGATGTTAGAAGCAGGAAAAATGGACAAGTGTAAGGATTTGAGTGAGTTTGGATTTAATCAAGGGTCAAATTGTGATGGCTAGACCGCTGGATCAGAGCATCTCCAAAACTGCAGCTCTTGTGGGGTGTTGCCAGTCTGCAGTGGTCAGTATCTATCAAAAGTGGTCCAAGGAAGGAACAGTGGTGAACCGGAGACAGGGTCATGGGGGGTCAAGGTTCATTGATGAGATTAGAAGGCTGGCCCTCAGGGTCAGGGTCTATCACTTCTGGTCACTCTTGGTGTGTGTATTTTTATCAGCAGATCTGTGGTCTTAGTGTGCATAATATATCATAATTTCCTGCCGATTTCTCCCCAGCATTCTGACACTGACACAGCACTAACTGGGAATTACTTTTCCACCTGATTGCCAGGGTGAATCACAACAGGCCAGAAAATGATCTAATGTAAGATATTATGGGACATCTTTTTACCTCCTTGACACAAAAATCATGTTTTTCAGGGTCAGTTAAAAAAATGTCCTCATCTTTATGATCTATTTACATTCTATGAAGTGATACATACTGTAAGTGTGACGCTGTGGTGCAGTTCAAGAAGAACTTCTTCATCTTTTCTGACTGTAAACTGCAATAAGATCTGAGGCAGAAATTCCCAGTGTGAAGTTGGGAATATTGTGGTGTGGGTGGAGGTGCTAAGCACACAGCTCTCTGCTGTCCCACCACCTGAGTTCCTCCCCAGCTGAGCTAATTAGACCATGCACATTTTTCACTCAGCTCAGCTTAAAATGTTCCTCTACACCTAAAAATAAGCATCTCCAGCATCTTGGATTTGACAACCATAATAAGCATCGCTATCTCCCCGTCCTAGAACTGTGTTTTTTTTGCCGTCACAGCGATTATGCTGCCGCCTCCGGGCTCTCGGTGTTTACGTGTATACGGTGTTTGTGGCGTACGGTACCGTCGTCTGTAAAGACAGTGTCAGGGTTCTGGTGCTTGATGTGCTGAGCAGCACTAAAGGCCACACAGGAATGAAGAAACTTGCTGTTTTCCCAATCCGGCCTCCGGAGAGTCGACTCGCGGAAGGGAAATGGAAATGTGGAAATGTGGAAATGTTAGCGGTTTGAATAGAAAAGCCTCAAACCTTCATAAGATCAACAATAATACGTTCAGTCATACATTATTGAGAGGCAGAACAAATCGTCTTCCTTCTCTGTTCCGTCGCTTTAATGTGAGCTGATGTTCTTTAAATAGAGAGAGAGCGGAGAGGCAGAACAGTGGGGCAGAACACAGAGGCAATTTAGATGGAATGTAAAGCACAGGGCATGAAAGCTCTCTCTTTCTTTCTTTTTCCACCACTCTATACATTTGTCTGTCTGTCTGACCCCACCTATCTATCTATCTATCTATCTATCTATCTATCTATCTATCTATCTATCTATCTATCTATCTATCTATCATGCTCTCTTTGTCTTTCTAATTTTATTGTTCTCACTGGCACTGCTCTGCTCTGTGTTCTGTTTATCCATCTGACCATCTGTCTGTCTGTCTGCCTTTCTCTCTCTCTCTCTTACACCTGCATGTTCAGTGCCACATGATGAAATAATAATAATAATAATAATAATAATAATAATAATAATAATAATAATAATAATAATAATAATAATAATAATAATAATAATAATAATTTCATGATGTAGTTGATATGTCTGGAGCCCAAAAGGATGATTTTTATATATAAAACATTATCATTGTCATTATTATTATCAAATGAAGCAGCTTATGAATGTAATATAATAATCCAGTTCCAGTGATCATACTCTCTGCTTATTTACACCAGTGAGCATCTTTACCTGGCTTATTCTGGTTTATTACACCTTTTAATTCCTTTTATTTAAACATAATTTATCTTCTTCTCCTTCTTCTTGTGCTCTTTTCTTACTTGACTAACAGGATGAAGCAGCTAGTTAACAAATAAAAAATCAATCTTAAATCGAAATTTGATTCAGAATTTTATAAAAACGTAAATTTTAAGTTGATGTAGTAAACCAGGGGTGACGTGATAATAACGAGCTTATTCTGAGTGAAGAAACCTGTTAAAGAGAGAGCTAAATATTAATCTCTCTCTCTCTCTCTCTCTCTCTCTCTCTCTCTCTCTCTGTATCTCTCTCTCTCTCTCTCTCTTTTGGGTCATTTATCAGCACCAAGTTTTTCCTCCAATGCTTGAATTCATATTAAATTTTAATTTAAAATAAGCCACGGAAATGAATCACGACAGGAGCTAGCCTCCAGGCGCGGTGAGGATATGTATGACCTCTATTATAACACCGGAGTGCAGTAAAACAGCGCTGCTCACTGATTCCACTCTCGACGAACCTGTAAAGAACATAGAGAACATGGAGGAACCGAGAATGGAACCTCAGCAGGGGTCACGGCTCCAGGTTCCATTCCAGCAGGTCTGGGTGTAGGGTCCAGCTTGGAGCTGAACGCACTGATCTCTGTGCACTGGAAGGAGCTGAAATGAACAGAAGAGTCATTAAACCTGACGCTACGTTAGCGCTGTTTCCATCGGTGTGTATTATCTCTGTCTGACGTCAGCAGCAGTGACGTTATCTGAGCAAAGATAGCATGTTATAAACTGAGCAATCGAACCCAGATTACCATTTCCACCTAACCTTATTACACACCGAAATAATATCAGCAGAATCTAATGACAATTTAAATAAAAAATAAATAAATAAATAAATAAATAAAAGAAAAATTGATGGATAAAAATGTCCATGAATAACAAAAAACATTGTTAAACAATAATAAAAAAGTATGAAATAATATTTTAATATTCAGCAGATTCTAATGACAATTTAAAAAAATAAAATAATAACAATAATAATAATAATAATAATAATATATAATAAATGAGTTAAATGTACAAATACACTAAATAAATAAATTTAAACAAATAACAGGTAAAATAAGTCAATAAATAAAATAGTAAAAAATAAATTAATTAAAATAAAAAAAAGCTCTATTTATTGGATAAATAATAAATAGTGACAACATAAAAAAATATCTAATGTGTGAAATTTTTTGAAGGACATTTGGTTTCTGTTTTTTTTAACATTTTGTTAACATTAAAATAATGCACCAATTTAATAAATAAATAACTGCACTTGAACAAACAAAGGGCACTTTTTCTTTTCTTTTTTTCCTTACTTTCTTTTGTTATGGCAGCTCTGTAGCTCATTCCTACAGGCCAGCATCTGCGTCTGTGTCTGCGTCTGTGTCTGTGTCTGCGTCTGTGTCTGCGTCTGCGTCTGCGTCTGACAGCTTCACCGCCTTTCAAACTACCAATTAGAGAGAAGTTTGTGTAATAAAATGGATGAAGACGTGTAGTGTGTAAAGCGTTCCCCTCAGTGTGTACTGCAGAGTGGAGAGTGAAGTGTGTGTGTGTGTGTGTGTGTTATGAAGACACCAGAGTGAAGAACATCACAGATAACATCAGCAGATGAGTCCAGTGTCTTCTTTACACTTATTCTGAAATATTTTTATTTCTTCAGCGTCTCCAGCGCTATTAGAGTCTAATCAAAAGTATGATTGCGTTCATTTTCTCAAAATCTTCTCATTTCTAAAGGCATAATGAAACTAATGATGTGAACAGCAGATGGTCTTTCCCTCTTTCTCTCTCTCCATCATTCCCCTTCTCTCTCTTTGTTGTTTTTATTTGTCCATCATTCTCTCTCTCTCTCTCTCTCTCTCTCATTCTTCTTTCTCCACCATTCTCTCTCTCTCTCTCTCTCTCTCTCTCTCTCTTTCATTCTTCTTTCTCCACCATTCTCTCTCTCTCTCTCTCTCTCTCTCTCTCTCTCTCTCCATTATTCCCCTTTTCTATCTCTTTCTGTCTCTCTTGTTCTTCTTTCTCCATCAGTCTCTCTTTACATCATCCTCTCCTTTTCTCTCTCTCTGTCTCTATCATTAATCTACCATTCTCTCTCCCCATCATCCTCCCTTTCTCTCTCTCATTCTTCTTTCTCCACCATTCTCTCTCTCCATCACCCCCCCTCTGTCTCTCTTGTTCTTCTTTCTTCATCAGTCTCTCTTTCCATACTCTCTCTCTCTCTCTCTCTCTCTCTCTCTCTTCATCATCCCGCCTCTCTCCTTCTTTCTCCTCCATTGTCTCTCTCCATCATTGTCTCTCTCCATCATCCTCCCTCCCTCCCTCCCCCCTCTCTCTATCGTTATTCTTTTTCTATCAGTCTCCCTCTCCATCACCCCCCCGTCTCTCACTTTTTTTTCACTATCATTCTCTCTCTACATAATTCCCATTCTCCCTCTCTCTCTCTCTCTCTCTCTCTCTCTCTCTCTTTCTCCCCCATCACCCCCCCTCTCTCTATCATTATATTTTTCTCTCAGTCTCTCTCTCCATCACCCCCCTATCTCTGTCTCTCGCTTTTCTTTCACTATCATTCTCTCTCTACATAATTCCCATTCTCTCTCTCTCTCTCTCATTCTAATTTTTCCACCATTCTCTCTTCACCATTCACTCTCTCTCTCTATCTTCCCCCTCTCTCTCTTTCTCTCTCTCATTCTTCTTTCTCCACCATTCTCTCTCCATCATCCCCCACTTTGTCTCTCTTGTTTTTCTTTCTCCACATTCTCTCTCTACATCATTCCCATTTTTTCTCTCTCTCCATCATCCCCCCTCTCTCTTTCTCTGTCTCATCCTCTCTCTCTCTCTCTCTCTCTCTCTCATGCACCATATTGTTAAACAATCACACATCTTCGTTTAGTTTTTTCTCTCTAACAGGTTGTTGTTTCTATGGAAACAGGTTGTTTACAGAGACGTGAATACCAGATGCTTCATTAACAGTGAACAGTTGTAAACGTTGCCATGTTGTATTATTCTGTAAGGAGATGTTTACGTACCGTTAGCGGAAGGAGTCTCCAGTGTCAGTGCTTTATAACTGTATTTTTCATTAATTTCCGTCTTTCTGAGGAGTTTACGCTTTGCTAGCTCTTTACTTAACATGCTATAACTGTTGTGCGTAGCTATTAAAACCATGCTGTGTTGTTTAATTGGCTAATCGATAAAGGGACACGCTACTGCTTCCTGTGCTAACAGGAATTTCCCTAAATCACACCACATTCAGACAACGAAGTTCGGTGAGGTTCAGCTTTGTTTAGCATTCATAAAGAGCGCCACTGATTAGCTTCTCGCCCGGCTAATGCAATTCTTCACACTTGTTCACCTCTGCTCCGTGTTCTCCGTCTCACCGCCTCGTCGTATCCAGACGTCAGGATCTCCGAGTGAACCTCCGGCGGCGGTAATTTCCCATCCTGCACTTGTTTGTCAGGTGCATAAACAAGTCCTCAGTCATTGCTAGGATGTTTCTGTCCATCCCACCTTATTAGAGAGCAATCTTCTCCCCTCCATGATGTCTGGTCATCGCTCTGTTTCCCTGGAGATTTGAGCTATTTTTTTATTTTGTTTTGGTTTTCAGTGTCAGGCTTTGGTCCTTGAGGTTCCATTATTTTCAAAATGTCTGCCTGATAAAAGCAGTGCGCTACAATCAGGGTGCGGCATGTACGCTAATCACACCTACGTTAAAAGTGCAGACTTCTACACATCAGACCTTTAAGCTTCAGCCTTTTATCTCCTTCCTTGTGCTCTGTCTCCTCGTGCTCTGTCTTCTACCTCCACCAGCAGGAAGCAGGAGTTCTGTTCCTGTCTGAGGTTCTGGTTAGAGCAGGATGTTGAAGGTTTGAGGAAGTTGTAGGAAGTTTGTATGGAATTATCTTCATAACCTGTAGATTAGACTCCAGAATTGAGCTGAAGAGGGTGAAGGTCACTGCAAGGTCAAACCGGTTTCTTCCTGATGGAGGTGGATTTTAGGGATGAATTTTTCCGGAAAGAAATTATTAAGAGAAGGACTTCAGGTTCTGGAGGAGACGTCATGGTGACGCTGATGGGGTCGAGGGCTGTTATTGTTTTTAACATATGAACTTTTACTCTGGCTACAATCTCTCTCTCTCTCTCTCTCTCTCTCTCTCTCTCTCTGTCTCTCTCTCTCTCTCTCCCCTATCTATCTATCTATCTATCTATCTATCTATCTATCTATCTATCTATCTATCTATCTATCTATCTATCTATCTATCTATCTATCCTCCTGTCTCTCTCTCTGTCTCTCTCCCATCTATCTCTTTCTCTCGTGCTCTCTATCTATCTATCTATCTATCTATCTATCTATCTATCTATCTATCTATCTATCTATCTATCTATCTATCTATCTATCTATCTATCTATCTATCTATCTATCTATCCTCCTGTCTCTCTCTTTGTCTCTCTCCCATCAATCAATCAACCAATCAATCAATCTATCTATCTATCTATCTATCTATCTATCTATCTATCTATCTATCTATCTATCTATCTATCTATCTATCTATCTATCTATCTATCTATCTATCTATCCTCCTGTCTCTCTCTCTGTCTCTCTCCCATCTATCTCTTTCTCTCGTGCTCTCTATCTATCTATCTATCTATCTATCTATCTATCTATCTATCTATCTATCTATCTATCTATCTATCTATCCTCCTGTCTCTCTCTTTGTCTCTCTCCCATCAATCAATCAATCAATCAATCTATCTATCTATCTATCTATCTATCTATCTATCTATCTATCTATCTATCTATCTATCTATCTATCTATCATCCTTGGAAGTCCTACCACACCTTCGTCCAGTTTGTTGCAGAGACACTTTATTTTATTTATTTTATTTTCTATATCAGCGTCTCTGACTCCTATAAATCATCATGTTTATATTCAGAAATTATACTGTGATGTTTATATTTAGAAATGTATAAAGTAGCTCTTATGTCTCTAAGCAGCTGTGTTCTACTGTGCAGTCGCATTTCGACTCCATTCCATGCGTCAGACTCCATTTCCCAGCGATCTAACAAACTACAAACTCCACACATGACCGGTCACATGACTCGTCCCTCAGCTCTCAGAAGTCAGGAGTCAGATGATTAGTAAGGCAGCGCACCTGCTCCTCCTCATCACACACTGCCTCTAAATAAACCCCACTTTCATTTATTCAGTGCAAAGTCTCGCTCCATTCTTCCCATCATTCCAATACTTGCTTTTATATTTATTGCTTTTCTGGTTTTGGCCACAATTTGTTTATTTCTTTTGCCTGTTTTTGCTTCCATTGTATTTTCTTAATCCGAGACGTCTGATGAAACCACACAGAAACCCTCCTGTGTGACATCATGGCTCCAAATGGTAAGCTTTTATTATTTGTTTTTCTCCAAAACAGGTCTATGAAGGGGACAGTCAGTTATAGGGAGTGGACTCAGTAGAGTAGCCTCTAATCCTGAATCAGTTAAGATCACGAAATCCACCAAACCACACTCTTTTAACTGTTATTTATTGTGTCCATGTTGATGATTGAACGTCTTTATCACGTCTCACTCCACAGTGAAGGTTAATATGAAGCTTATATGAAAGTAGACACTCAGGACTTTAAGAATTTGTAGTGTTTTATTTCTGTTTTTTCCCTACACTACTAGGAGTGATCTATTCATAGAAATGTACAGAAAAAAATTAAACATTTTATTTTTTTCTTGACAAATGTTTGTATCTTCAAAGTAAATGTTTATCAAACCCATTTCTGCTCTGTGAGATGCTCTAAGTGCTTGTTCATCTAAAAAGCAGCTCCAATTTCATCTTCTACCAGGAAAATTCTGTGTAAGGTTCTCCAACAGAGGGAAAAACACATCTAGAACACACTGAAAGACAACAGACTTGTTTTAGGTCAGACTCACGACTGGTCAGAACATCATTCAGAACATTGTTCTTTATACTGATTTAACACGTCCCATAAGTGTCTGTAACACTAGTGTCCTAGTAAAAAGTGTTAATCGGGTGATATTCTGTTCGTTGAAGATGACTCGACATATGCTAGACATTAATTCGGAAAATCTCTGAAACTTTCCTGACTCAGTGCCTAATGGGGCTAAGCAACACAATCCTGTAAAAGCTAGAAGTACGCACTAAATCATATAAACAGCTTTCTCTCAAGCAGCAAACAGCAACAAAGTAAAGGATCCAATTACTGAGGAATCTGAAAAGAGACTCTCTACACACTAACACCCAGTGGCCTAATGGCTCATTGGCGATGAGCGATCGCTTCATCGCTCGGCCTTGGCACATAGAGTGCACCGAGTCTGTAATATGGATCTTCTGGATCCCAAATGATGCAAGAAAAGTGTTTGTATTAGCATCAGGAGGTCCTGAGACGGATTCCCTGGGACGGAAAGGCACGATATTGGCCGTGTTTGGGAGTGAGGGATGGCGGTACTCTTTATTCTGTATATCTTGGTAATTCTATGTACTCTGTTTCTCTGAGCTCGGGTATGTGGAAGAGGGCAGAGAGCAGATTCCTCCTGATTAGATTCATGGTGTTACTGTACATAATGTAAACAAATATAAATGTGGTGTCAATCTTTGTCTACCCCCCATCCATCCATCCATCAATCTGTTTTTCTCTCAATCCTCAGTCCCTCTCCGCCCCCTCCTCTTCTCCCATCTCTCTTTGTCTTAAACCTTATCTATCTATCTATCTATCTATCTATCTATCTATCTATCTATCTATCTATCTATCTATCTATCTATCTATCTATCATTTTCTCCTCTTACTCCTCCTGTCTCTCTATTGTGTTTCTCTCTCTTTTTCTCCCCTCTCTCTCTCTCTCTCTCTCTCTCTCTCTCTCTCTTTAACATTCCTAGAAGTCCTACCCCATCTTTTTCCAGTTTGTCCACATGTCCAGTGTGTTGCAGAGACACTTCCACAACACAGGATTCTTGATATTCTTGAAAATAATCTTGAAAATAATCTACTTCAGAGTAACTTGACATCACACAGAGTCGACTGTTGATTAAAACGGGAAAACTAATCCCGTCTGAGCAGGGCTGTAGTGTGAGAGGTGAGTGTGTGAGGATTCCTTCAATGCATTTATCTTCCCTGGCTGGTAGGGTGGGAACTGGGAATGAGAGAGGAAAAAAGATAAAATCTTCTGTTCTTCTACTCCATCCTGATTCCTGACAATCCTCACATCATGTCAGCTCCTGACCTCCTGAACCCGGATCGCATGTTTATGCTCTCACTCACAGGTAGAGCTGACTAATCTCTTTCTCCGGGAAAATACAACAAGATTTAGGACATGGGTTTGTGAGAGTATTTCTTTCCGAAGCTGAGCATTCCCGGTGCCTCCACAGGGAGGAAAAATAAAGAACAGGGATGAGTCTTCAAAACACATCTGCGGTCCTTTAGAGATGATTTAGGAAACATGAGGGAACGAGTGCTGGCAGGCCACATACTAAACTAATGCCACTTTCCTGTTTCTCCCATCTGGTCGTGTGTGTGTGTGTGTGTGTGTGTGTGTGTGTGTGTGTGTGTGTGTGTTCTGGCCATGGACACTTCATTCTAAGCACAAAAACAAGCACCACTATTTTGGTCCTTGGCTCTCGACTTCACGGCGCTGCAGGAGTTCTTCTTGGCGTTCTCTCTTTTAGATAGCTGTTAATTAAGAAATGTACAGGATGCAGAAATGTACGGAATAAACATGTAGGAATGCTGGGATAGGAAAATAATCAACAATGGGGTTTATGAGGGGTGAAGAAGCAGAGAAAATCTTGCCTGAAGCTGATTATTTTCCAATTACAGCATGTTGTTGCTCTGGAGTGTTCTATTTCTCTTACACTAGAGCAATTATATATTTTTCAATGATCTATTTAGAGTTACTTTTTTCATGTTGTGGAATGTCCATGACACAAATCAGGTCCTGTTGTCACTTACATTATAGCAGCTATAAAGGCTTGTACTTGATGTCAGAAAATTTAAAGGTACAGTGCTGACACTGGAGACTCATTCCATTAATGTCAAATAAACATTCGCTAAAACGTAGGCCGGTTATGCAAAATCTTCCACTGTATAAATGAGCCGTTACTATATAAACGTTAACGAATTGAAACAAGCTGTGGAATGCAGAACACCTTCTGGACCAATCAGAGTCCAGAATTCTCCTGCTTTCAGCAATCTTTTATCCTGTTTGTGGTTCAATCAAGAACATGTTTTTCTTTTCAAGGTTATGAGCGCGGGATTGTGTTACGGCTTAGTTAATACCCACATCTAGATGGAGGGGTGTGTGCGTGTGTGAGGTTCTCACAAATGAAGAGAAACATCCTCCTCCTCCTCCATGTTAATGACCTTGGGAAAGGAGGTTGAGCTTCACTTTCGGTGCCACGTTATTCTACACCTGCAACAAATCGATAGAATGTCCATCGTCTCCGAGCTCGTGGCTTTAAATTCATCTCTTAGAGCTGTGTGGGAGTTATACTGTATAGTGATCAGGAATTATATATACATACATACATACCAGTCAGCTGGCTCTTTATAGACAAGAGAAGGCATAGAATTCTTCACGGTTTCAGATATTCTATATCTGAAGTATAGAAATCAGCTAATATTCAATTAGAAGTCAGAATAGCATGAGCTAGCAGAGTGTTAGCTAAAAATGAAATACTCTACATGAAGTAGAACTGCACCTATGGTTTGGTTCGATATAACCATCAACTCCTTACATATTTTAATTATTTAGTGCTTTTGAGCAAATTTCTAGGCTAAAATAAACAAAATCAGTGAAGATAAATCAAACATGATATAAATTGTGTATGTTAAAATCCAGTAGCATTGTTTGTTTATTTCCCAGCAACATTTACTTAGCCAAAGGTTAAAAGCCGCATTAGTTCACTATTGTATGAAGATTAGTGCAAAGAGGAACAACTTGGCGCACGTTAGCTATTTTAGCCGTGTGTGTGTGTGAGCCATTTATTGAGCTGTGCCACCCAAGCTCAACATAACCTTAAATAACTGGAGGCAGATGCTGGGAGAACAATTGCAGGGCGAGACACAATGCAGGGGGAAAGAGCCGGGCTGAAAGCTTCAATAAGAAACAGGCAGTTTTGCTGTCGCTGAGACAAAAAGAGGCTAGCGGCTATTTGTTCTAGCGGAACAGAAGAGCGATTGTGGAAGAACCGTAGCATGACATTGGGAGAACAAAAAACTGCAAATACTGCATGAGGGAGATAAGCCTGCACTGTTAAAAAAAAAAAAAAAAAGAAAGAAAGAAAGAAAAGAAGGAGGTAAAAAATGTATTTCTCATCATGAGGAAGTCGGTGAAACTGGTGAGGATGGAGCAGAATGCCACACCTCATCGCTCTTTGCTCAGGAATCCCAACCATTCTGCATATCACACTGAGAAAATGAGAGAGGTCTGGAAAATAAAATAAAATGACCCATACAGTGTGTGTGTGTGTGTGTGTGTGTGTGTGTGTGTGTGCATAAGTTTTCACCCCCTTGAACTTTTTCACCTTTTGTTCTGGAAAATGTGAAAGATTCCGTGTCAGGAAAATATCTCGGTTATCCGAGCAAGAGGAGAAAAATGATCGGATCGTTCAGAACAAATATTTACAAATAGATTCCATAAAAGTTGTGCGCAAGTATTTACTCACCCTGTACTGGGAATTTAGTTAAAAACAGGAAAAGTGGAATGTGGTGTGTTTGGTTCTATCTAAAAGAAAAATGAAAAAAATAGAATCAACAATTTTTCTCATTATTATGTTTAACAAATAAAACAATTCTTATTGGTCAGCTAATTTGGCTTTCTCTCTTGTTTAGCTAGCTTTGGCTAGATTATTAAGTCACTGGGGCGTTTTCAAGAATACATGGTATGATGAAAGAAGATTGCCTTCTTTAAAAAAAATATCAGAGATTGTTTTTGAGTGTTTTGCATCACGTCACTGAGGTAATGAAAGCTGTATGGAGTGGAAAATAAATCTCCCGTATTCCCAGAACAGCCTTCCGGCTTCTCCCTGTAAAGCATCATGAAGATCCATCAAAGTCTGGGAGAAAGTTCCTAACAATATAGAAGACCATAATAATGGACGCTCACCAAAGGTCACTGAACAAATAAATAAATAGTGGACTCTTATCAATATAATGGAATATTTTGTGTAGATGTTTGATATACAGCACAATAAATGTGATTCCAGGTTATACGACTCGGGGGTGGGGTGGGGGTAAATACTTACGTACGTAATTGAATGCCATTCATTTCATCTCTTATTCTTTGCTTGTCAAAACAAAGCATGGGAAGTAAAGCTTCGTACCTCATCTCGAGCATCTTCCACTGCCAAAACATCCAATTATTAGAAAAATATACGAGGCTCTTGTCTCCTCTGATTTGTCTCATTTTCCTGACGCTGGAGACTTTATGCTGATTGCTGATTGAAAAGCACGAGGTAAGCAGGTTTCCTTTTCCGGCGCTGGCTCCGAGACATCTGATTCAGCTCAGGAAGGATTATCTCCGACCCAGAAGCAGGTGCTGTACATATGGGGCAGAATAAAGTAACAATAGCGGGACCATAACAGCAGGGTTTACAGAGCAGATGTGTCGAGTTCAGACCTGCCTGACTTACTCCACCCTACCGCTTCAGCTCCGGGGCGCTAATTATCCCATAGCTGGAAAATAAACCTCATTTGCAAGAAGACTTGTAAATGGAATACAAAGGCATTCAGGGTTAGTGACACATAATCCAGAGTTCTCATGAGCTTTAATGAACCTGAACTTGTGAAGAAGCATGGGAACGTTCATCCAACACAAGGCGTTATCACTCTGGGATTAGTTCCTGGCTTCAACCTTGGATTGCGGATTAATCCAATCGTGATCTGAAGTTGATCTGAGTAACGGCTGGATTTGAACCACTTTGGATTCCAGCTCCATTTTTTCCCCCTTCTTTCCAGAGTGAATTCATTATTGATTTCATTTACTGATTCGTTCATCTTCATTAAGCACTTTATCCTGCTTGGTGAATCCGGAGTCTATCTCAGGAAAACCACACGGAGCACAAGATTTCAGAAACCTTTGATACACAGCACTGAAAGTGGAGACTCCTTTACTGTAACGAATGTCACATCTCAAGAGAAACTGGTGAAGAACATCTGACACGCAGGAGCTCAGGACCGAATCGGGATCACCTGAGTTGAGATTTTCACGTATATTCATTGTGTGTTAGTGGAAATGTTCCAGTCGTCCGTAAGGTCAGGAGTCAATTAATGTCCACTGCTTCACCATTAAACCACAAGATCTACAAGAAACCACCAGATTCCCAGTTTGAATCCCAGTAGAAAACCATCCAAGCAGTGAGAGCCACATGATAAACCTCCTTTTTTAATTATTCATCATTTATTATGTTCCAAATGATGAATATTCGACTAATTATGAAGCTGTTTTGTGCGCATTACTATTTTAAAGAAAGTCACATTAGAACGAGCAATTGGAGGAAAAAAACATGAACAAATCGACCTCCTGTGGTTCAGTGAAATTAAGCATAATTTTTGTAATTACAACTCTAAATAATGAGAAGAAAACAAAACACAAAAGCAGAGCAGCTACATACACTACATACCCCTCCAAATAAATTCAGGTGTTTTTCAGGGGTTGGGCTCGGCCCCTTAGTTCCAGTGAAAGGAACTCTTAATGCTTCAGCTTCATACCAAGACATTTTGGACAATTTCATGCTCTTTGTGGGAACAGTTTGGGGATGACCCCTTCCTGTTCCAACATGACTGCACACCAGTGACCAAAGCAAGGTCCATAAAGACATGGATGAGTGAGTTTGGTGTGGAGGAACTTGACTGGCCTGCACAGAGTCCTGACCTCAACCCCATAGAACACCTTTGGGATGAATTAGAGTGGAGACTGTGAGACAGGCCAAAACTGGGACGTCTGCCTTTCCATGCACATGAATGTAATATGGAGTTGTCCCGCCCTTTGCAGCTATAACAGCTTCAGCTCTTCTGGGAAGGTTTTCCTGTAAAATGACCAGGAGGAACTTCAGCAGATCCCATCAGGGTTGTGTGTTATGGTATATTGCTGTTTTTCTGTTGCGATATAAACCTTTAAAAACAACAAAACACAATTTCTTTCCATTACGAAGCTATCAGGAGCTAACGCAAACCTCTAATGGTGTCCATAATTTTATTTTTCAGCAGGACCGATGCTTCTTGACAGCTGTCAGTGTTCATAAATGTCCATGCATTTTCTTTTCTCTCCTTTTTCATTTCTCAAGCCGCTGCCTGACACGGTGCTGGAATTTCACTCCTTAAATCAATAAAACATACAGGATGCTCTCGTTCTCGATCCGCCGGCCATCACCGGGACACCGAAAGAAATAAAAGAAAAAGTCTTTCAGCAGATCTTAACAGGGTTGAGTTTTACAGGATTCAGAAGTCCAGATATTCTGCTGTAAGTGTGGGACTCCGTCATGAGCCACATTTCAGTGCAAAAAAACTAAATTAAAAAATTCTCAATAAGGTCATCATTTTGTTTAGAAAATGGCATCATGGCTGATTTTAAATAGACAGATCTCGGGCAATACAAATCCTTCTAGAAGGTTCTATGTAGAATTGGCGATATGAAGAGCTTGCCCTAAGAACTAGCAAGTGGAGATGTGACAAACTAGCCATATGAAGATCTACCAATATGAAAAACTAGCCCTAAGAACTAGTCCTAAGTTGAGCCCTATGTGGAGATATGGAGATGGAGATGGAGATGTGGACATATGGTGATGTGGAGAAGTAGAGAAGTGGACATGTGGTGATGTGGACATGTGGAGAAGTAGAGATGTGGAGATGATGTATCCCAGCGGATGCTGTAGCGTTTATCCAGCTCGAATGACCCAGTCATTTTGGATCCTGAGGGCTGTGTGAGGTTCTTGATATGCAGCCATGGAGCACTCTTGAAGAGAACCGGATGCTCATGGTTTATTCAGAAGTGTGTGCATGTGTGTGCGTGTGTGTGTGTGAGAGAGAGCGTACAGGGAGGTTTAAGTGCATATAATGTACATCAACGCCTCCACTTTGTAGCCTCTGCTCTGTTTGTTTTGTGGGTCAGTGACTTAACAGGTGCAGGAATGATAGTGTGTGTGTGTGTGTGTGTGTGTTACTTTTAGCTCAGAACTTTTTTGTTGTGTGCTTTATTATCAGATATATTTTAGCTAAACCAGTCCACCTATAGACGTTTTTATGTTTGTGGGCGGAACCTGGAGAACCTGGTGGAGAACCCACATGGATGTATGCACAGAAATTCCACATGTAGCTTGGGATCAAATCCGGAGGCGGGAACACTAGCAAAGCAACAAAGGGGAAATTTGTAGATGTTACAACAATAAAAGTGACACAGCAGGAAAAAAAGGAAGAAATGAACACTTTTGTAGTACACAATTTAGGCCACACCCACTTACAGCTCAAATCTGGATGCTGATACGAATATTTAGAGATATGCTAATGAGACACACATTTAGCTTCGTTGTGCTACACTTTTACTGACTTGTTGGCACACTAAAGCTTCTCTAATGAACCAGATACATTTCTTTTCATTTTTCATCAAATCCAGGACTCGGATCATCGTATCATTTTTTTTATTTCATGTCACTCTTTGTTTGTAGCACAACTGACGTCTAGGCTAAAACATGATCATTAGCGCTAAAGTTCTCTGTTCATTCCCAACGCTCCTCATCCACACGTGTGTTTTCTGAATCTGACTTCTTACCGAGTATCTGCTCGAATGAGCTGAGCTTCTTTCCTGATTTCACAAAACAATATGCGGCTAAATCAATTTAAAGCTCAGAGCGTCAGCTAAAATCAATACCTGCTGCCAAGAACTCCATCTTTACTCTTTACAGCTGGGGAGAGAAACGCTGACCGTCGCTAATGGACTGTCCGGCCACGTCCCACTTCCTGTAGAGAAACGGCAAAACCTTTCTAATACCGCATTTAAAAGTGAGATGCTTTTGAGACAGTTCAAGGGGAAAGAGGAAGAGGAAAGTTGGGCTGTTCGCATAAACCACTTGAGGCTCTCGGAGGCGGAGTTTCTTAAAATTCTCAATTTTCATTTAAATTGTTAAAAATAAAAAATAATAAAATATATTTAGGCAGCTCTGTCAGTCTCTACCTTAAAAAAACTGCAATTTGATGGAGGTTAAAGTTACAAAAAATTATTTATTTATTTATTTATTTATATGAATGGGTTTAAAGATGGCATCAGATCATAAGTAAATAAGTACAAAAGTTTAAAAAAAAAATAAATGAATAAAAAATATAGTGAGAGAAACATGTTTGCAGTTATTAAATTCTAGATTTACAGGTAATTTTTTTGTTTTGTTTTGTTTTTGGTTTTGTTTGTTTTTTTTGTTTTGGGTTTTGTGTCCAGATGTTTGCTTTGTTTGCATCAGTCTAAACAAAATTTTTAAAAATATATAATTTTTATATATATTTTTTTTATTTTAAGCTTTTAAACTTTACAAGCATGCCTTTTCTTTATTTTTCCCTTCAGGTGGTGTTTCTCACTCGTTTATTCATCCGTGCATTTCCACACTCATTTATATTATTCATGAAGCTGTGTGTGTGTGTGTGTGTGCGCGCACATGCTAAAGGCAAGAGATTTGCTAAATATACATTTTACTGCTCCATTTACAAATACAAAGAGTCGAGAGCACTTCCGCACCACGTAAATATCACACGTGAAACCTGGAAATCTTTTAGTTTCCATGTTTTATTTCCCCAAGTTCGTTCACCCAAGCCAAAAACCCAACACTTCCTCCTCTTTAATACTGCACTGGTGTGTGTGTGTGTGTGTGTGTGTGTGTGTGTGTGTGTGTGTGTGTGTGTGTGTGTTTCAGTAGCCCAAATTAAACCTGCATAAACAGAAGCAAACGGTGGATTAAAAATTCTCCTCCAGCTGAATTAATCATATTTTTGGCTTCATAAACAGCAGGAAACGGCTCGATGTGCAGTTTGTGAAGAGAATATAAACAAGTGAGCGAAGGCTGGAAGAAAGTTCAGCATTAAGAGGAAAGAAACATTAAACGTTAAACTTTCAGAAGTGGAAAACATGACGGCCTTTGAAGTGAAAATGCTGATTGTTGAATTTTATTTCTGCACATTTGTGGTATTTTGTTGCTTTTGGGGGGAAAAAATTGTTGATTTGATTTTTTTTTTTTATAAATTAAAAAATGTAAAAAAATTGTATTTTATTGTGATACATGTATTAAAATAATTAAATAATAACTACTATAGTAACAACACTGTAATGTTTAGAGTAAATCTTAAATGTTTAGAGTACTTTTTTTAATAGCCTTTTTTGATTTTAGCCAAAAAAAACCCCCAAAAACAAACAACATAACAAAAACCCCTACACATAGCTAAAGAACCTGGGGGAGAACGATAATTTTAATTAATAAATATATTTATTTACAAGTATTTATTCATGTACAGATAACAAACTATAAAAATAAAATAAATAAAAATAAATAAAACATACAAATAACCTGGACATAATTTGATTGTAATCTACATCAAGGGACCTTTATGTCCCCCAGGAGAGGACAATAATTTAAATAAATAAATAAATAAATTTTATATATTAATCTAAATGTATTTATTTGTGTACAGATACCAAAATAAAAATAAAAAACCTACACAATTTGATTAATTAATTAAACATATTTAATATATATATTTACAGGAATTTATGTACAGATTTGTTTATAACAAAGTAACCCCATCGTAATCTAACTGCAACTAATACTACTAGTCATAATTAATCATCATCATCAAATAAAATGAACAAAATGAGAGAGATTCAAATTTATTTATTTATTTACTTAAAGATTTATTGCAGCCTCAGAAAAATAAAAACAAATTTAAATGGTAGCAAAGTATTACTCCAGTGAAAAGAATAAAAACAAAATATTTTAAAAAATAAAATGAATTAAAAAATAGTTCTTTTAAAATAAATTCAGTCTGCAGCATGTGAGAGAAGTGTATCAGTATAATTAGATTTCTAATATAAACCATGTAAAAACTAGAGGTTATGAGATGCCACAGTGAGAAGTGGGTTCAGGTGATAATTCTAGATTCCAGGTGCGCTTAGTTCGTGAATTTGGCGCTCATTAAAAGTGGGAAAAGGAAAGCAGTAAAGTTGGGAATGATTCATGAGGATTCTGCCTGCGTTCCTCCTCCTGCTGCAGTGATTTATTGCCTCTTTAAAAGCCCATATCTGGTGATGCCACGTCGAGGCTGGGCCCGGTCCTGGGCCTGACAGATTGCACCCGTGATGATGACGACGCTCTCAGACACACATGATGGTGCATTGCTCTCCTCACAAGCGCTAACAACGCTGCTTCCTTATCGCGGTTCTGCAGCGAAATGCGAAGCGTCTACCGCTGCGTAAATTGCATAACGCTCAGCTGAGGGCCTCCTGCCGTCTCCCCGACCTGTTTAAAAACTCGCTGTGAAACACTCTTCATTGCTACTAAATCCGTTCCACTTATGCAAATACTCCGGTGTGATTAGCACGCTGGTAATGCCTGGCTTAGCATAACAGTGGAGGGAGAAAAAAGAGAGCAGTATGTATAAAGAATTGAAACCAAATCCACGCTGAAGGTCGGCGCTCGCTTTTGTCCCTCAGCACGAGAGGCAAAAATAGAAGCACAATGCAGCATTAAGCAAAAAAAAACTGATTTGCAGATTTGACTCGAGAATGCTGCATGAAATAAAATCCATAAAACGCTCCTGCACAGACGTGGGCGAGCGAGATAAACTTTAGCGTCGAGGCTAATCCACTTGTCCGCATCTCCGCTTCCTGGACGTATGGAAGAAGTCTTAATCGAGTTACTGCCTACACATCTATAAGGAAAATGGCCTGGAATTAGATTGCGCCTCTCTGATGTGGGCTTGATTGGAAAGGTGAATCCGAGATGAATAGCGTGAAGGAAATGAATGAAGTGTAATGAACTGATGATAAAGTCTCTGGAGAGAGTGAATAGTCAGGATGTGTAATAACAGAGTGATGAATCTCTGCTGGACGTCCAGGAGAAGTTAGAGCTACTGCGATTATCGCCTTTTAAAGTTTGCTAAAGGTCATCTTGGGTTATGGACTTATTTTTCATTCATGTTATTATAGAGTATTATACAGTTATACTGAGTATTATACAGTTATGCTAGTTATTATAGTATTACCCTGAGTACTATACAGCTGTATTAAGTACTTATTTCTGGACTGAATATTTTACTGAATATTGTGTTGATTACTGTAACGAGTCATATTATCAGTATTAAACTGAGCACTGCATTGAGTATTGCACTGAGTATCATATTGAGTGACGTACACTTACCTGCTGTCTTTACTGAGTATTGTACTGGGTGTTTAAGTGAATATTGAGTATAGACCTGAGCATGATTCTGAGCATGGTATGGAGTATTGTACTAAGTATATACTAAGGATTGTGTTGAGAACAGTCCTGAGTATTAAACTGAGTATTGTATTGAGTGTTATACAGTTATACTGAGTAATATACTGAGTATTTTACTGAATATTTAGTTGATTATTGTACTCAGCTTTATATATTGCATTATCCAGAGTAATGTACTGAGTACTGTACTATTACTGTACTTGTGTGTGTGTGTATATGTGTGTATATATATATCACACACACACACACACAGAGTATTGTATTGAGTGTTATGCTGAGTTTAGTGCAGTGTATTATATAGTGCATTGTTTGGAGTAACAGTAACGTAACGTACTGAGTATTATACCATGCAATGTACTGAGTACTGTACTGAGTGATGTATAAATACAAACCCTAGTACACAGATTTTACAAGGTACAGCATTGAGTATTATACTGAGTAAGCAGAACTGAACTTTAGTATAGTACAGGATATAGCATTGACTATTGTACTGAGTGATGTATACATAAAATGTAGTACACAGAGTATTATACTGTTTATTATACAGAATATTGTATGGAGTATTATAGCATTGTAGTGAGTAATTAGCAATGTAAGTAGTACTGTACTTTGTAAGCAGTATTATATTATAGTACAGGATATGTATTGTGTATAGTGTTGAGTTTTTCACTGAGATAAAGAGATAAAAACTGAAGAAATGAAAGAAAAGAAGAACAGATAAAAGATGATATCAGTGAAGACAGATTGATGTGTGATGTGAGGCCACACCTCCAAGCTTTAATGAGGAAATTATGATCTAATATGGATGATTTTTTTTAAATCCTTTTTTTCCTGTTTAAAGAAAGAAAAAGAGCAAGAACGGCGTTTGAGTGTGAATGAAATCGAAATTTTTGCTTCTGCTGCTCGGCTTTGTGCTCGGCTCGTATTCACTCAACCAAAAGCAGGAATATAAACCTACAAATTATCCCTTTTGCCGCTTCGCCGATTTCTATATTAGCATGTTTAAGAGAAAATAGGAAGACGGGAAATGCATAAATAAATAAATAAATCGGTCAGAGCGGACAGGTGAACACACACATGGATCCTGAAGCCGCTTTCATCTGCATCGACGCTATTATTCTACTGACACGGCTCTCCTTCTCTTCGCCTCCGACCACGAATGGAGTCGAAGCTAAAGCAAATCAGGTTCTAGCTTTAATGTGGGGTTATTTCATTACTGCAGACGTTTGACACCTCGCAGATGAAGATGCTGGCTCAGAGTGGGGTTTAAACCTGATTAATGTGGGTGGAGATGATCTTCCTCCATCAGCGTGCTGCGTCTTGCTTTAATAACTGCGCGGCTTTACGCTGCAATACCTTACACACTGCTGTCAAGTTAGAGAATCAGGAACGGCCTTATTTTCACTCCAAGTCCACAAATCAGAGTTCTGCTCTACGGCGTGTCCCGCCGGAGCTCGCAGTCATACGCTACGTCTCCCATTACGCTGCAGTTTCCTTTACACACTGCTTTTTAGACTGGGTGTGTACGGGCACATATCTTAGCAAGTGGAAATACCTTAAATATAAAAGATTTTAAGATGACAGAACTTTATTAATCCTGAAGGAAATTCTTTTTGCCTGAGATGACAAGGGAAACAAATATAAATGAAGTATTCTATATATACATAATCGTAATTTTAGAGATAAAGAGAAATCTTAGAGATTTCTAAGATAAAGGTCGTAGGTTGAAATAATATTGAAATTTAGGAAAAAATGACTAGAAATTGGTGTCATACTCGTTCGTTTATTAGCTTATAGCATAGAAATGCTAGATAAAAATGACTTTATTCCATTTTTTTTCCCTATTACTTAATATCGATACAGATATCTGAGAGTTCAACCAGCTTCATTTTAATCAATCAGGGTGCAATTAAAGGCTTAGCATCATTTAGCCATGTCTGTATTGCTATAACACGTCATGCTTATGCCGAAATCGGCACTTTAGGACAACGTTACTCATGAGCCCCTGCATGTCACATTCTCACTGAGCATCACACCTCATCTGTGTTTCCTCTGATCAAGACCTTTACAAAAGTTCTACTTCCTGTCTACACCGTCGTGCCGTGTCTTGTTTGCTGCTTTGCCTGGTCATAGCCTCCTGCATAGATTGTATCTTTTGCTACTTTGGTTTGTTGTTTTTGTATCTTTTAGACATTTCAAAATAAAAGTCTGCACTTTTTTTAATAGAGTGAGTGTGAGGAGGGCGGGACTGAGTGTGTAGAAGGGGATTGAAACACATCTCAGTGCTCGCTGAAGTGAACTGCTTTCTCTCTTATGAATGTTTCTTATTCATTTTAGTTTGTTCTGCTGAACAGAAATATTTGTACACTCCGGCTATCATGGACTGTTTGGAGAACTCCCTGCCTGAACACTAGAGGGCGATCTGGCGGGCTTTTCCCTATCTATTTGTTTGTATTTCTGTGACATGGGGTTTTGTTTACGTTTCTTTGTCACATATATTTGTCCCGCCCTAGTCATGGTCCAGTTTCCCACCTCTGCACTCCTGTACCTCACAGCGAGTAGATCCAGGTTCAATTCCCACCTCCAGAGGCATCGCGCTCGTGAGTTCGGTTGGAAATATATTATAAAAGAGCTTCATTGAAAACATTTATTAATTATATTACTGTTTCTCTAATCCATGAGCTCCAGATTGTTTCCTCTTTTAAAATCAGTGATATATATATATATATATATATATATATATATATATATATATATATATATATATATATATATATATATATATATATATATATATATATATATATATATATAGTAGCTAGGTTCAGTTTCTGGCAGATGCAAATCATGAGGTTTTATTAAATATGTACTTGGTTTGATATCTAAAGCTTTATTGTTTCTATAGCAACAGCTCATTCACAGGGACTTGTGTTGCAGTAAACGGAGTTTGCTGTAAGGAGATGTTTCCTTAGTGCATATGGAAGGAGTCTCCAGTGTCAGCGCTTTGAAAATAATCAGAGGTGAACCTTTCTTTCTTATTTTTTTGTGCTAAAGTGAGGCTGTTGAGGGAACGACTGTTTACACCTGACGTTTTGTGGAAGCTGCACAATGTTAAAAGTAACTAGAAATGGATAAAAGTATGTGGTGTTAATTGATTAATAAATGAAAAATTGCAATCTTTTGCAAATTGCTCTTGTGTCCTGTAAGATTCTTCAGGATATGCTGTTATAGAAAAATATCTTTATTTCTGAGTAAAAGTGTCTCTATTACATCACTGATTATTTTCCTATAAAAGCACAAAACAGTGATTTATTTCTCTTCAGATCATCAGATCTTTGCAGGTCCATCATCTGTCACATTCTAATTAATAACTGTATTGTTACTGTACTCTGTGATTAACAAGGAACTTGTTCGTTTATCGAACCTCTCACTTTGCTAAAGTCGGCCCACTTTTATTTTCCGTAAACACTTCGCATGCTAATCAGGCCCTGACTCTGTGAGAAGCTTTGATAAAGTCGATCAGCTCCGGATTAGTGGCGGCTTGTCTGGGCTGTCGCGTTTTACCCCGCGGAATCGTCATCGCTGACACTCGCACAGACTCTCGCACAGACGGCGCGCACAGACTCGCCTTTGATGTCGGCTGCCTGCGAGCTTCTGCGAGCAAATTTGCATCGCACCGGATGCTAGCTCGAGATGCTAATACTTGTTAGCTTACTTCTGGGACTCCGGCAGCGTTCTCAGCAGAAGCACACAGCAGGTTTTTTTTTTTGCTATTATGCTCATAAACATTACAAATCGCTGGAGTTTTTACGGCCCAAGTGAGTAAAAGAGAGAGAGGGAGAGTGGAGTTGCGAGCTGCGGCTCGGTCTGATTGCGTATTGACTCGGTCTGACTGCTGATGGTGGAGGCGTGAGCAGCGGAAGAGAAAGTAATCAGGGAAAAAAAACAATAAAACCTTTAAAGAGGTGTAAAGATGGTATATAAACTGCTCTTTCCCTCAGGCCTAATTTGTGTGCAAACTTCATGATGAATGGAAGGATATGAATAAACAATGAAGATTAATGAGCAGTGCATCTGTCCTAATGAGCTTCATATGCGACGAGAGAACGAGGGAATCACTGAAGGGGGTCATCTAAGTGTTTATTAGGGAGAACGGTGTACAGAAGGGTATTGACAGAGAGATACTTTTGTTCCAAATGTGTTTTTTTCCCTAACAAATGTTAATAGGGAAAGAAACAAAGGAGATGAAAACGGAGAGAAGTAAAAAAGAAGAAAAAGAAGAAAAAAAGACATTGAATTTTTTTCCCTGCAATACATTTTAATTATGTTTTCATTTCTATATTAATTATACAGTTTAATAGAGATGAAAATAAAGTGAAAAAAACTCTGACCAAGAGAACAGGAAGTTGGAAACAGAATTTTAAAAATAAATAAAGAAAGAAAGAAAACAAAAGATTATATATTATATTATATTACTGCATGAAAATAATTGTATTTATTTAATTATATACAATAAAATATAATACAATATAAAGTAATATAATATATAATATTTTGTTTTATTTAAATAAATAATTAAAAATAAAAAAACATATATTATATTTTTGAAGTGCATTAAATAAAATAAATAAATATTCCATGCAGCAGGTATTTTTGTATGAATTACACCCAGCTGTGTAAGAGCAGAGGTGCAGGCTTATCTTACACACACACACACATTATGGAGTGTGTTCACTGGGGATTGGTGACATTCGTCTGCACAACGAGAGCCTGTGTGATTGGTCGTCTCACAGAGGGAGACACAGTCGCCTCAGAGCAATTAACACCAAGCGACTGATTCTCCTCTCAGTCCCAGCTGCAGTCTCAGCCACAGAGTAACAGCCTTCTTTATTTTATATACAGAAAAATACAGCAGCTAGCAACCGATTCTGCTATGAGGCGTCAGCTAAAAAATAAACAATATGTATTTTTACAGTTGTTAAAATAGTGTCAACATTATTAGCATTTCATTTTTAGCATTATTTTTGTTATTTTCCGGGGAAAAAATGAAAACTGACAATGTTTACTGTAACATGGAGGAGCATGAGGCGGGTTTGAGGGCAAGTCTGAGTCCATAATTACTGCAATCAGAGTCAAAACAGAAAAGATTGTAAATAAACATGATCATAAACAAAACCATGTTAGTCACAAGCTAATTCCGTCGATCGCTGACTAACAACCCAGTGAGGCGCCAATATTTTTAAGCATTTATCTTGTAGTGTCTGTGCCTATAAATTAGCAAGAAACCGTGCAAAAGAAGACGGAAAATCTGAAGAATCTGAGCAGAAACCAGATCCACGTGGTGTCACGCTCAGCAGATCTCTGAATCCATGTTAGACGCCAGAAATCTAATACACACAGTAATAAAGCTTCAGTAAAAACAAACAAACAAACAACCATGACTAGTATAAAAGCAGATAGTATAAAAACATCTCTCTGAGTGATCTTTTCTTCTCATTTTCTCATTTTTTTTTCTTTTCGCATGAAATTAGTAACCAGATTACATCATCAGTAATGAAAATCAGCATCATGTGATGAACACTACTGTAAATAAAACACTGATTTATTTCAGGTACTGATCACAATCCATTAAAGTTCATAAGAGTAGTGTTCACAGAACAGACCAATCACAAGCTGGGGGCGGAGCCCACACTGAACACGCCGTGTGAACTGTGATGCAAATACTGAAAGCATGATATCTGTGAAGGAGCTTTCTTAGAGGACAAATTCTCAGATCTAAATCATTTTACTGTATAAATAATGACCTTCACTGTCCTGAATGCATGTGTCCATGTCCCTCTCTCTCTCTCTCTCTCTCTCTCTCTCTCAATCCTTCCCTCACCCTCTCTCACACCCTTTCTCTCTCTCTCTCTGTCTCTCTCACACCCTTTCTCTCTCTATCTCTCTCACACCCTTTCTCTCTCTGTCTCTCTCACACCCTTTCTCTCTCTCTCTCTCTCTCTCTCTCTCTCTCTAAAAAGGAAACATGGCCTCTTTTACACTGCACCCTTTTTTCCCCCTGAAAGCCCGTGTGATGTTTGACTTTCGCTGTCACGCGGCTTTCTGCTGGCTCACGGCTTTTTTCCGCGCAGAACATAAAACAGCGACTTCACACGCTTTCTCCTCCTCGCCGCTGTCAGAACCCGGGCCGTGTTTTATCTTCAGGTCGACACACTAAAGCCCGAGTACAGTACAGGATAGTTTACTCCACTTCCACTTCCTGGTACATGTCACTGAAGCCTCGTGAAGTGGACTTATCTAGAAGCAGATAACAATGAACATGTTTTGAACTCGAAAAGTACTTTCTGAATTTCCCAAAGTTTATTTTTTTGCAAATTTGTCTTGAAAAAGATGTCAGGATTCACCGAATTCTTATCGACTGCAAATGAACACACAGTGAACTAATTACTTCAGTATGAAGTGTCTGTGAATGAAATAATAACAGGAGTGACAGTTAAGTGTCAGGAGGCGGACGTGTAGGTGTCAGGATGATGTATGCGTCGTCATAGCGATTTGAAAAATGAAGCAAATGAAGCGTGAACAGACTCCCGGGACTCTTCCTTGTTTGTTTTCTCTCTCTTACTTTACAGAAATGTGACACAGAATTCGTCACACGTCCATTTTGATGGAGAGGAGGGTCCTTTCTGAACATTTTTATTTAAAAAAACTGCAACAAAGCATTCCTTGACAAAAACAGCTTAATAAACAATAAAATAAAAACAACCAACTAGCTAACTCTAGATACTAACTAGTGAGTATTCCAAAGATATAGAAACAAGAAAGCAGGAAAAAAAAAATTGCATTTAACTTCCTGCTTTTATCATTTCTTTCACCTCAAATTGTTAAACATCTCTTCTTTGTGACTTTCTTTTTTAAACATTTATTTATTTATTTATTCATTCATATTTTTTTTTAGAATTTAATCACCAGAACATGCTGATTTACTTTATCCTCATTTGAATGAATGTTTCTCAATTTTGTTGATTCTCTAAACCCCGCCTACTTCACTAGTCCAGATGTGGCTCCACCCACTTTTGATGCTTTTGGGCTGCTTTGTCGCATTGTATGGCTTCGATTAGGGCTGAAACCGAACCGAAGTCAGTATGAAATAATAATAACGAGATTGAGCAGCAGCAGTTAACGATCTGCTTCTTGTTTGCTTAGAACATGGAAAAAAGCTGGGATTTATTCTGTAATCAAAGGAAATATAAACCAGTATATAACAGAATAGTGATTATTTTGATGAAATATGATTTTAAAGAGAAAAACTTCACAAGGAAACTGTTAAATCTTCTGAACTCAGACAATTCACCTGACATCACGGTGGTGGTTCTGACATTCGGGACAGCAGAACGTCCCAAAACTCCAGTATTCCAGTATCACACCTCTCTCCTCTCTGTCCCTGTAAACTTATAAAATGTAACCAAAGAACACAGGAGCACGTCTCCGGAGATCGTCTGCTGGTCTTCGACCTGAAAACCGGCGCCGGCGCTGCTATTTTCATCCGTTTTGGTGTCTCTTTAATTAACATATGTATGCTGGGATGTTCTGGAGGTCTGAGGCGAGACCCGGGAGTGTTAAACATCGACAGAAAACATCACACACCAGCGAGTGTGCTACACTGGAGGAGAATCATGGAATGTTCTTTCAGAAATGCTCAGATGTTTGGTGATGTTGTTTCAGAACCTCAGAGCTGAACCCTGCACTGCTTTCATCCTGCTTTTCATCCTGATAAACAAAGTTTTCTAAAAGTTTTATTTTGTTTCTGCGTCTCTTTCAGGAAACGGACGTGAACTCTCATGCTCGCGCTGCAGCGACTGTGACAGCACTTTTTGTTCTTCATCTGGTAAGATGCTCTCCATCTTGTGGGATGTTGATTTGCTTGACAGCAGCATGCTGAGGGGAAAAAAGAAAATCAGAAATATGGAAGAAAGTCTGGAATGTTTGGGCACAAAGAAGTGATAGTTTGGCCAAAAATAAAAATGGAAGAAAACAATGTGTTTAAATGTTCCATTTACAATCAGTCAGACAACCAATCAATTAGTCAGTCAGTAGACGATCAATCAATCAATCGATCAGTCAATCAATCGATCAGTCAGTCAGTTAGACAATCAGTTAATCAGTCAGGCAATCAATCCGTCAGTCAGACAGTCAATCAATCAATCAATCAGTCAGTATAGTGTCGTAATATTACATTATTCACTTTGTCCTTTTGGAAACTCATAAAATAAATAAATATTCACATCCATCCCCTTTCCTTCCATCCATTCCTCCTTCATGCAGTTATCCAGTCAGCCAATCAGGTGGCAGCAGCACAATGCATACAATCATGCAGATCGAGGTCAAGAGCTTTGCTTAATGATCACATCAGTCATCAGATCTGGGAAAATCGTCCTCTCTGAGACTTTACCTACTTCAGAATTTCAGAAACTGCTGATCTCTGGTGCTAAAAATAAAAAAAATGCTCATCACAAATCATATCTAAATTTAAGCAAAAATCCCATACTGAGTTTAACACTGAGTTCCTGTCCTGTCAATCATCTTTGTGTCTAAAAACAGTAGGCCACGCCCCTTTCCCTATTCTGCAGCCGAACTCTGTGTTGTTGTTGTTGTGAGCGACGAGCCGCTCCTCAGAGCAGAGCAGTGTGCTAATCTGATGAGCATTCATGTATCTTATTGTTAGCTACCCTGACCTTAGCCTCGTAGCATAATACGGGTCACGCGATAAATAGTTTCTTTGTCCCGACGATCTCTTTAAGAGTGACATAAAAAAACAAAATGGTCGTCCTTCATGTGTGTCATTGATGTGGAGCTCATTGTATAGGCAACTAGGACAGGCAGAAGAGAGTCTAAGCAACACAGCATGTCCTTGACACCACCTACACACTCTCTCATTTCTCTCTCTCTCACACACACACACACACACACACACACACACACACACACACACACACACACACACATATTAATAAGAGAGCAGATGAAAGCAGATGAATATTGGCTTAAAGGCAAAAACAAGAATGAGTTTCACTTCAGCCATCAAGCAGCGGCTTATTTACGTCAGGAAATGAAGACGTATCTCGCTCCCGGACCGAAGGCTATTTATTCACATGCGGCCGTGCATTATGCTCATCACAGTGACTTACAATCACATTTTCCAACCTGAGCATCCTCGCGGCTCTTTTCCGTCCCGACCTGTACAAGGTCATAAAGTAATGTGCTCGATACACAGATTACGATTCGCTGAGAGCGTGGACGTCGTTAACGCCGGCCGGCGCAAAAAACAAACACCTCAATATATCCCATATACACATACATCCCTTCATGTTCAGGTCTGCATTTATGTGTATATATGTGTATATACCATCTCTCTACCTGCACCTATATTTTTATTTTCTATTTTTATACTTTTAAGATACTCTAATTTTATTTTTATCTTTATTTTTTATGGATCTCTTTCTAACATACTTTTTATAAATGTTTACATGCCGGACAGTCGTGAAAAAACATTTCACTGCATGTGACAAATAAAATTTGAATTTGGTTTCAGGAAGCGGGAGGCTGGAACGTAATGATAGCATCTGTATCTTTGTTTGGATTTAAACACAAAGTGGGCGTAGTTTAAACTAAGGATTTATTTGTATAGTGTATATTTAAATAATAAGCAATCTAGTGATCTAATTTAATCCAGCGTGACCCTGACCAGTAAGAGACTACAGATCAAGGAATATTAACAAGAAATAAGCTTTTTTTGTTTTAAGAAAAATATTGAAATGAAGTCAACGAATCATTTCTAAACAGACTACGATCCGTGATGCTGCGCTTCACCCAGATTTTTTGAGCGTCTTGGCAACGCCGCGATGTGTTACAGCATCTCATGATACACAAAGCACGTCGGATTGATAGGGCAAAGCCGTGGGTGACTGTTAATGGAGACGGGGCGAAGTCGGCATTGTGACTAATCCCGGTCATCGTTCATGGGCAGATAAGAGAACAGCATGAAAAGCGAGCCAGAGCTTTTTGTCTGACGATGGCAGGATCCCGCCGAACGGCTGGCCAATTTCTGCAAATGATTTCTGCAGCTCACGTTCTGCTTCAGAAAAGAAAGAGAAAAGAGCAGATCATTCTACAATGGAGATCATCTTAACAAAGCCTGGGATAGAGGATATAAATCTGATGGAAATGAACAACAACCTAATAATAATAATAATAATAATGGTAAAGAATAAGCAAGACGGAAGACGCGCAGGTCTGAACTTTGTGTTGGGAGAAGCCGTGTTTGCGTGTGGAATCCGTTCTCTCGGAGACGTGGAGCTACTAATGGCGGACGTTATTAATAATGCAAGCACTCAGCTGGAAATTGGTGCAATTTAACAAGAGCACTGCTCTCCGAAGGCCAACTTCAAATGTAAGGAATGAGATGAAATTTTCTTTGTTGTTGCATGTTTGAACGGAGGAGTGCTGTGCATCAGCAGATGGAAAAGTCTTCACTGTTTTATTTTTTTGTTTTGTTTTCTTTTGTAGAACAAAAAATTTGCTCCAAAAATGAACTGTTTATGAAATAAAACACTGTGTGTCTTAAAATGGGTTGGGGGGGGTTCTTTTGGGCTGGTGCGATGGAGTGGAGTGGATATTGCCATCCTGAAGTGATTATTTTCCTGTAAGAGCATGACACAGAGTATTTCATTCTTCTTATAAAACCAGTACTAACAGATTTTAGAATTTTTTTTTATACATTTCGAGTTTACATTGTGGAATCAGTGACGTTGTAATAAACACTTTATTGTACTTAAATTAGATCTGCTCACTGAGGGATGAGGTAGATGGGCCAATACTTTTGCAACACAACTGTCAGTAATTGTGGACCTGTCTCGTAGGTGGTTTGGACATAAATCTGTACTTTTGTTAAATATTAAAGCTATTTTTTATCCTTTTTATTGTTACTTTGCATTTATTGTTACTTTGCAAGGAAACGGGTCCCTCTGCGGTTCTTTGGATGGTTAATGAAATCTCCTGGAATAAACAATCCATCTAGTGTGTGGGTTCCAAGTAGACGTGGTTTACCTAAAGGAAGAACCTGAAAAACAGACAAATCCTCTTCTTATACGGTGTTCAGTGTACGGTTTCCAGAGGATCTCGCCTCTATCTCAAAACACTGTTGCTTCAATGAAGCAAAAATAATCAAATGAAACAAAATTCCCATTCAGAAATTCCCATTCTGCCAGCTTCCGATCTCCATATTCCAAGACTACATCCGAGTTTTGTTTCGCTCTTTCACAGCCAGACATCTCCAGACGTTTTCACCGACACCATATAGACGTAAAAGCTCCTCCAGACTCGCAGTGTAGTAAAAATATATCTGTGCGACGCCCTGATCACCTTTTCCTCAGGCGAGCATTATTTTTAGCTCTCGCTGCAGAGCCCCAGGCGCCCCATCTAGACTTCCAGTTCTAAGAAACGTCTGTATCACAAAATACATGACACTTCTGTCAAAGAACACACTCTATAAGGTCGCTCTCGGAGAGGGGCGTGATCACTGGGAGGGCTGGAGGAAGTCAGAGGGGAAATATTCTGTTATTCCTGCTTGTCTGTTATGTTTTATGACACAGGAGGGGGGGGTGAGAGAGGGCATGAGAGACTGTGAAAGGGAGTGAGAGAGGAAAGAGAGGGGGGGTGAGTGGGGGGGTGAGAGAGAGGGAGTGAGAGAGGGAGTGAGAGAGGGGAAGGGGGGTGAGAGAGTAAAATTGAGGGGGTGAGAGAGAGAGAGAGAGAGAGAGAGAGAGAGAGAAGCTCTCATCAGCTCCACACATACCCTGATGGATAATCTGTCTTTCTGCTTTCTGACACTTATTTATGATTGCGTCTGGACGCTTGTCTGCTCCAGAGGCCGTGTGTTTCAGCGTCTTTATAAACACCACACAGACCAGAAAACAAACATCCGAGGAAAAAAGGTGGAGGTTAGCTGTGCGTCAGGAGCAGGGGCGGCGGGATTAGCTGCAGGGATTACGGGACGGCTTTTTATCGCTTTAACTATTCGCTTTCAATGTCCTTTTTAACATGATGTGTGAGAGAAAGTGAAAGAGAAAGTGGCAGTGGAGTCCAAGGAGAAACGAGTGTGAGTAAACGAGGCAGGTCCATCAGTCACTGTATACATGGCATGCTCTGGGACAGGAAGGAAGGAAGGATAAAGAAAAAGTGGATAAATGAATGAATGAAAGAAAGAAGCAGGTGGTACCTTAGCAGTATATTAGAAGAAACAAACGAATCATGTCAGAAGAATCAGGTATGAAATTCAATGAATCAGGTGGATGAATCATGTGCAAGATGTTGATGATTCATGAAAATAAATACATGTGAAATTACATATATATATATATATATATATATATATAACATGAGTCAAACATGTCAAAGAATCACATGTGAAAATAACTGAATCATATGGAAGAATCACAAGATTCACAAGATGCATAATACATAAGTGAAACGTGTTGAAGAATCGCGTGTGAAACTGAATGAATCGTAGAAAAATTGAATGTGAAACAAATGAATCATAAGGAAGTATTACATGTGGAAATAAATAAATCTAGAAGAATAAAGCCGTCTGAAAAAAGAATCAATCTGAGAGAATCACACTATAAGAAATCACTAGAAGAAATCTTCCCCATAGCACCGAGTACAGAACACCTATTCTTTAATCTGTTTTTGTGGAGCGTCTGACGTACAAGTCCAAGTGAAGGAGCCACTAACGATAACACCTTAGAACAAGCGCATTAATATAAACCTTAATATAGAACTGTCAGAGCTGCCGTTCACAGAGATTCATCAACACCTTCTGACCAATTAGATTTGATAATTAATCAGCGGTTTTTTTGTGCTGTTTGATCTGTACTCCACCGACGGGAACGTGTTGTGATGTTGAGCTAAAATGGCATTATGATTGATCAGTTAGCCGTGTGTCAGCTTGCCTTGAGACAATGTGTTTTAGACAACGCTACAATAAGCAAATGAGTCTCATCATTAATGCCCACTTAAGCGAGGCCATCTGCATCGCCAAATGTCATCTTCATCTCATCACGACTCGGTGCCGCGGGAAAACCGTTCTAAACTTGGTGTGTGTGGTGACATTTATGAGGATATTAGAGATCTTGCTTGTGGCAAAGTTGCAAATCACAGCGGACATGTTGTGAACCAATAAACTGCATCCTGTTTACGAGAGGAAAAAAATGGGGCAGAAGTGACGTTAGCAATCACTAGCACTTAGCGATAATTCAGAGATCAGATCCTGGATCAGAGCTAACTGATCAGAATTATGGGCATCCTTCAAGAGAATGGGCAGAGATGATTTGTAAATAATGAATAGTGGGAGAATTAAATGTAATTAAATGAATCAAATGAAAGAAGTAGATGAATCATTTAGAAGAGTCACATGTGAAATGAAACAAATCATGTTGAAGGTTCACAAGAGGAAATAAATGATTTAAAACCTGCAAAAAAAAATCATGAGAACTCTCATGTTTGAGATTTAAAAAAAATGTAATCATCTAGAACAAAAAAGAATCAATTGGAAGAATCATATGTGGAAATGAATGAATTATGGGTTTCTGTTTAGGAAAAAAATAGGGATAATATAAAATAATAGCTGCTTTAAAATATGTTTACAAATTTGCACTAATTCCATCTGTAAATGTTTATAGGGAAAAAAGAAATAGGATTAAGAAACAGCAGGATGTCATATAGAAAGAGAAAAAAACTGAAACGGTGGTAGATCACGGCGCAAGCTGAAGAAAACATCGCTATCATACAGCAGCTCAGGCGTGGAGAGTTTTACCTCGTAGCTAAGCGGCCTAGCGGGAGGAGAGCGAGAGAGCGTGAGAGCAATGATGTGAGACTGTAGACGTCTCAGAGCTGAAGGATTAAACGATTCTCCTACAGACGGGCTGCGAGACACGAGACGTCCACGGTACAGAATGTGAATGTGTGGAGCAAACAAACTTCTTCTAAATAAGTAATCTGCTAGACACACACACACACACACACACACTTAGTGTTCCTGTCCTGAGGGAATCCAGCGGTGTGTGAGGGAAAGCTTCATCAGTTTCGTCAGTTTGAACCGTCTCAGTCGCTGAGTGCTCATTCATCAGGGAATAAACGTCAGCCGACTGAAGTCTAAATGAACACAGGATAAAAATGTCATCGGATAAATAAATGCATGCATTTTTTCACATTTTAATACATCTGCATAAGGTGTGAGAGACATTTTTTTCTAAAAAAATGTATTATTAAAATATGAACTGTACTATCACGATCAGTCTGCACTTACATAAGATCTTTCACATGCTTTAAATATTATATTCATTATATTATATAATCATATTTTTTAAAACGCTATAACAAAAAAAGCAAACAAAAAGATACTAAATAAATAAACTGTCAGTTTGTCAGTGAATCATTTAGTCATGACCCGAGATTCGCTCCTCTCTCTGTGAATGGGTCAGTGTTTGAATCAGTGAATCATTTGGTCATAACTGAGATTCAGTCCAGCCTCATTAACTGGAACATTATTTGAATCAGTGAATCTATCTCTTACGACTGAGAGTTGACTCCCTGTCATACAGGGAATCAGTGAATCGTTTGCTCATGACCAAGATTCACTTCTCCTTTATTAAGGTAAACAGCATTTGATTCGGAGATTCATTCTGTTATGACTAAGAATTTCTCATCTCTTTCTTTGAGAAGGTTAGTGTTTGAATCAGTGATTCATTCCGTAATGAGAGAGATTCACTCTTCTCTCTTTTACCCAAGTTACTGTTTAAATCAGTGATTCATTCTTTCATATTTGAGATTCGCTTCTTTCTTTGAGCCAGGTTAGTGTTTGAATCAGTGATTCTTTGTGCCATACCTGAGATTCGCTCCTCTTTTTTTGAACAGGTTAGTGTATGAATCAGTGATTCATTCTGTCATGACCTAGATTCACTGCTCTTTCTTTCAGCAGGTTAGTGTTTGAATCAGTGATTCATTCCGTCATACCTGAGATTTGCTCCTTTTTCTTTAACCGTTTAGTGTTTGAATCAGTGAATCATTCTTTCATGACCTAGATTCGCTCCTCTCTCTTTGAGCATGTTGGTGTTTGAATCAGTGAATCACTTTTAATCATGACCTAGATTCTCTCCTCTCTCGTTCAGATCGGTTGAGTCAGTGAGTTGTGCTGAAACTCGTTTAGTCTAAACTGAAAATTTCCAGTTTTTCAGCAAAAGATCATTTATATGCAAAAGAATTCTGCTGAATGTAAAAATACACACGTTATAAATGAATACAAATAGCAATTACTATCCGCTATGAAGACTCCGCACAAGCTGCTGATCAGGCTGCTGGGGGGAAAGTGCTCAATGATTTGATTTCATTTAACTGAATAGATTCAAATGAATCGAATCATTTAAATGACTCCAGATTTTCAATTAATCTGAAATGCGTAATGTTGTGACTGTATCGTTAGCATGCTGTTTTTTCAATTCTTTTCAAAATGTTTAGCACTAAAAACGTCGCTGTGACACAAATATCATCAAAGAAAGACAAAGTCACCGACTCTCCGTTTCTCTTAAAATGATCTTCTCTCTCCATTAAGTTTTTTTTTTTTTTCCTCCCTCATATTTGGGAAAGTCAGCAGTGCAGCTGATTGAAGCAGTGATGCATTTCAGGATATGAAATTGATTGTTATATTGCACTTACATGGCTGTAATGTTGGAAAATAAGCTATTTTAGAATTATTTTCTGTAAGTTTGCTCAGGAAATGAGGTAAGGTTACAGCCGCAGGTTTTACAGCGTGACGCCGCTCGTGTTCCAGCGACCGAGCCGCGTATCATGTCGAGCTACTGAAAGAGAAAATTGAACTTTCAGCATGAACATATATACGAATACATTAACATACATAATGCCTGATTGTGTTTTCCTTCCGTTTAATCAGGAGGCTTTATCGAGGCTTTGAAGTCGGTTTGTAGCGTAGATGAGACTGATGTAGATGATATGGTAAAGTTTTCTATAAATGAAAGGAGTCTCCAGTGTCAGCGTGAGAGGCTAGTGTAACCCTACCGGGTCCTACACGCCACCACTTCAAGCAGGTCTTGAACCTGGGTCTCCAGTGTGGGAGGTGGGCACGGTAACAAGGAGGCTAAAGACTGCAGCCTCTAGCGTCAGTCAGTCGCTAGTTCGCCTCTTGAGATCAGGGAAGTGAGGTGTACCTGCACATCACCTACTGCTGGCCTCCATTACACCACACACCCCTAAACCTCAACCCCATCCGGGTCATGGCACTCAATGGGAGTAGTTTATTCCTCACATAATCCACAGAACTCTTTCTTTTTGAGAAAGAATAAAAGGAATGAAACACAACAAAGAATCAAGGCCGGACTTGATGACTTCACTCTGCAGTGTTGATTAGTTTTCCATAACATCACAACATGGAGTGTTTTATTCTTTAGACAGTGGATTAAGCTGATTAAGAGAAACACTTCGTTAAGTCTTTCTTTCTTTCTTTCTTTCTCTCTGTATACACATACTGTACATACATATATATATATATATATATATTCTCTGTGCTGTGTTTGTGAATGTTGGACACCCCCTCAGTTTTATCACCATTGTGTGAATCCAGCAGGATGTCTTCTCTCTCTCTCTCTCTGTCCCGGAGGTCTCACTTTGTTTCTCCTGTGCAGCTGAGGTTTTGTTTGCTGACTGTAATTGAACAGTAAATCTTTCCCGATGCTAACATTTCCACTTTCGCTCATGACATAAAGGATAAAGTGTTAGTGCCTGTGATCAGCCAGGCTCAGGATATTAACCAGTAAAACAAAATCAAAGAATTGATCTAGAAATTTCATTTGTAATGCGTTGTTTTGGCACAATATTAGCAGGTAGCGTTGTAGCCCCACAGCTCCAGGGTCCTGGATTCGATCCTGAGATCATGTTACTGACTCGTATGTTCTGTTCTCTTACTTCCAGGTGATTTGGAGACTTTACAGTGAAGTGATCAAATGTGGATTCTTTATGGGTTCTCCAGTTGGCCCTCAACCTTAAAGGTTCTGTTAGGGTCCAGACCTGAACCAGAGAGAGATTCCCTCAATAGTAACAGTTCCGAATGAATGAATGAATGTTCTGACCTGCACCATCACAGGAAGGTTCTACTTAGAACTGTGGAAGTTATCTAGCTACTGAAACAGTAACCTTCAGCATAGAGGTCAAAAAATAGGACAAAAATATTCTATCATGACACTGAAAGGCATTTCTACAAAACACTGTACGTCTCATGATGTTTGGTTTTGCTTAAAAAGGTATCTGCAACGTAGCAGTATTTCATTACGACAAAAAAAATCATCTAACGTTAAATAATATTAATCATGTTGAAGAATCATGTAAAAGGAGTAAAGGAATCAAGCTGAAGAATCACACACAAAATTAAATGAAACATTTAGAATAATTGCCTGTGAATTAAATGAATCCTGTAGAAGAATCACATGTGAAAATATCTGAATATTCTAGAACTCATGAAATCTTATATAAAAGAATGAACCATGAGTATCAAATGTAGAAATAAACGAGTCATGTGGATGTATCACATGTAAAAAAAAAAAAAAATCATGTAGGAGAATTGCAATGAATCATGTGGAAGAATCACGTATGAAGAAATCTGAATCATGTCGAACAATCCCATAGAAAAAAAAGAATCACCTGTGGAAATAAATGAATCATTTGGAAGAATCATGTGAAAATAAATGAATCATGTGAAAGAATCACATGTGGAAATAAATGAATCATGTGACTCTTTTCAGGCAGATTTTTTTTCCAGATTTTCTCTGTTTCATTTGGCTTTATTTAATATCTACCTAAAATTTTTCGATTTAAAAAAAGGTAGCAGAGATATTTGATTGTACAGAGTGTAGCTAGAACAGTTATCTTGTTAATCGTATCCGAAAATAATGCTAATAAAAAGTCAAGGATGTAACTCAAAAGTGATGTGTTAATGAATCGGAAAAATGGGCTAAAGATCATAAATGTTAGCTAGGCCAAGCCACAGCTCAAAAACAAACACACACCACCTCAAGGGACATGCTACATGAGACTGAGTGATTTAGAATCCAGGTCAGAGGTTAATTACCATGACAACCAAGCAAAGCCTTCTTTTAACATAGTGACGCCAGATCCAGCTTGTTTACAATCGACTCTGGTCTGTACCATCGATTGACGAGCTAGACGGGGTAGTTTGTATTGAACGTCCGCACTAACATGCTTGGAGAGTCGCTTTCTCAGTCGTTAGGCAGTAACGGCTAATTAAGCAAAGCGCAGGCTGTGTCGTTTGGCCGGTGGCACTCTCCGGATGCGAGGCCGCATGTCCGTGCTCTCTGGCTCCAGCTGTTTTTGGCTGGGGGTTTGTCGGTGGTCCATATGGTGTTCCTGCTTTTCCTGGCTGGCTTTTGGGAGGAAACACACGCGAGACACATGCTATATGCTTGCTAGCATTAGGTGGCTAGAGATTACGCCTCAGCACTGGAAGGCAGGATGATGATGGGAGGAAGACGGTAGTCATGGCAGCTTCATCCTCCAAAATGGTGCAGGGATAGCTTCAGAAAATGGGAGGATGAGTAATTGCGCTGCTCCGTTTGTCACTGTAATGTCATTTATTGTCAGAAGGCAGATGCTTCACTCATATAAAGACGGAACTCCCCCCATCCTCACCCAGAGACCAAATACGGCTAATCGTTGTTGTCGGGGCGTTACAAGACGCGAGTGCTGAGTGGGCCGCTGAGCTCTAAAGTGATCAAATTGCCCCTGCTCCAGCTGAGCTGTGCTGTTTGAAGAAGCTCTTTGATGGTGCATTGTACATAACACTCCACTTCTCCCCCAACACACACACACATACACACAATGTCATTTTATTTCCTTCTTCTTCATGTTTGTATCCTTCAGAGTGCACAGACCGCATCCTCACCGTCTCCATCTCCATCATCTTCTCTACATATTTTACGATCTTTTTGGATGTGAAATAAATTGAATCATGTACAAAAAAAGTGAGTTAAATGAATCGCATGTGAAAATATCTGAATCGTCTTGAAGAGTTGCATGAAAAATGAACGAATTGCAAGAATCACAAGTGAAACAAAATGAATCATGTGGAAGGAATGAGCCAGACGTGTCAAAGAATCAAGTGTGAATTTTAACAAATCATGTACATAGAAGAACTGAATGTGAAACAAATGAATCATATGGAAGAATCACTTATGAAAATAAATGAATGGAAAGGAATCTCAATAAAAGGAATAAATCGCTAGAATCACATGAAAATAAATGAATCGAGGAAGAATCACTTGAAAATAAATGAGTTTTGTGAAAGAATTGCTTAGAAATAAATGAATCGTGGAAGAATCATGTGTGAACTGAAATGAATCATGTGCAGCAGTCACATCTAGAACTAACTGAATCATGTGTCTCTGTGTAGACATTTCTCACAGACCCCCCCACCCCACCCCCCACCAGTTTTACAATGTTTTCTACACACGATGTGGTTTGCTCAGGAAAAAGAGAGGACCTCCATTTAAAACTCCAAGACAGGTTTAATACCGCCCCGAGCCTGTGTGAAAGGACTGTAATAAGATTTAGACAGGACAGGCTCCGTTTGTAATCCGAGGCCGGAAAACCGGCTCCCTTTTTTTTTTCCCTGACCAAGTCGATTTCCTGAATGAACAATCTGGAGAAAGAGCTTTTAGAATTCACGGTGACTTAAAGGAGCAATCTGGAGGAAGTTGGTGTGTGTGGAGTGTTAGAGAGCAGCGTGTTTGGAGCATCTTATTGTTTCTTCAGAGTGTGTGACAAAAGAAATATGGACACCTTTCATATGCAGCTCATTTATAAGTTTATTTAATCTGAATGAATAATCATCGACCCTTCTATAGAACTCATGAAGGTCCGGTCACATTAAATTTCTCATGTCCAGTGATTGGACAAGCCTCTGAACAGACCTTTATTTTCAATATCAGTGATAACTTCCTAGTTTGTGAACAGATACATCCCTTTGCCATGGTTTTGTTTTGTTTCGTAGCGTAATTTCACGTTATAAGACTTGTTTTGTAGTAGACCATCAGACCAGAGAAGGTGGAAGAATCACTTGAAAAGAAATGATTCGTGGAAGAATCATGTGTGCAAATAAATGAGTTATGTGGAAGAATCACATGAAAATAAATGAATCGTGGAAGAATCACATGTGCACATAAAGGAGTTATGTGGAAGAATCGCTTGAAATAAATGAATCATGGAAGAAAAGCATCTCGGTGCACTAATCATTAAATCTTGAGGTGGACAGCTCAAGAACCGGAAATTGAGGCTATCAGGAGAATTGTCTCACCCAAACTGGACAACCTGGTCAGGTCTTTACCATGAGATGGATGATGGGAGATGGGAATTATCAGCAACATTTTAGTTAAGCCAGCAGCATACAGTACTGATGTTTCCTGTAGAGATGTTCTCCTTGTGTCCACCTGAGAATTGAAACGCCTTTGTTTTGGTTCTGAAACGCTAAACATTCGGGTTCCCTAGAGACCAGGTGAGGCGGGTCAGACAGGTGAGATGAGTGATGCATGAGACACTCATTTCACAGCCATTATCATGTTTAACTCACCACTGAATTCAGGCTCACTCAAAATGTTTGCCTTTTATTTTCTTTCTTTAGGAAAAAATATAAAACCTTATCCAGCCTAGACTGCAACACACACACTTTTACACACACACACACACACACATATACACACTGCTGGTGCTTTTGTGAAGGCGTGCTTTAGCAGCTCTCCGTCTGACAGTTCATCCTGGGCTTAAAGCCATTTCAGTCAAAATGACAAAAATGGAGGACGTGGTGATAAAACACCAGAACAATGAAGCAGCTTCGGAGTAGTTACTGTCATCAGTCCAGAGAGTGTGTGTGTGTGTGTGTGTGTGTGTGTGTTTTCTTTCTCATCCTCCCAGCCTGACTCTTTCATTAGTATAACCCGAGTTTATTAGATAATAAATCCGTGTATTTAATAAATCTCACGGAGGACTGTTCATTTTTTTGTCCTCTCTGAGGCATAACAGATTTACACTCCTGATTTTCTGCCTCACTTTCCAGAGTCAAACGCAGGTTTTTTAGCAAGACGGAATCATAATAATTATTACGTTTCAGTCCAACCCGTCTCTCCAGCTCTTTTTCTTTTTTTTTATGTCAGGATTGCTGTTTAGAATTAGCCCCGCCCCTCGGTCAGACCAGAGCTGCTTTTTCTTTAATAATATCATTAAACACTTGTGTAGAGTAAGTGCAGTAGTTTAATTTCCATATAAAAGAAAGATATTTATCATTTTTTAATAAAAATAAAATTTTTATTAATAAAAATAATATTTAGTACATATACATTTAAAATGTTAAAGAAAAATCTCTATCCATTGTGACGATTTCTGGTAATATCTACAGATCAGGACTCTAATAGGTCCAAATAAAAGTGTAGAGCAGTGAGGCGGCGTTTTGTCACCAGTGCACTCCAATTCTGCAGATAGGAGCGAAAATCAATAAATAAATAACACACTCCATGCTTCCACACCATTAAAGCAGAGAGAGAGAGAGAGAGAGATAGATAGATAGATAGATACTTTATTCATCCCAGTGAGAAACAGAGAGAGATACATAGAGAAATTGAGAGAGAGAGAGAGAGAGAGAAGATGAGGGCTGAGTGAGAAAAGAGAGAGATTGAACAAGAGAGAGATAGAGAGAGAGAGAGAATTACTGACACAGAAAGACAGAGAGAACGTGTGTGTGAGAGAGAGAGAGAGAGAGAGAGAGAGAGAGAGAAACATAGATAGATAGATAGATAGATAGATAGATACTTTATTCATCCCAGTGAGAAACAGAGAGAAATTGAGAAAGTAAGAGAGAGTATCAGAAGGACAGAGGAGCGATAGTGAGGTGATGGTGTGAGAGATCTTCAGTGTGTAGATGTTCTGGTGTCTTTGAGCAGTTAGTTATGGTGTGAGAGTTTATTAAAGAGCCGGAGAGACTGGAGGTGTTAATGAACAAGTGCATGAGAAAAAAAAACTAATTCAATGAATATATCCGCTAACAAAGTGCACACAAACAAACAAACAAACAAACAAACAAAATAATAACAACCTGAAGAGAAATCAAAAATCAAAAACTAATCACAAGCTTCAGAAAATTATTTTTTCATAATTCTACCAGAGAAGATAATACACACTCCAGGCCTGTGTCTGTGTGTGCGTGTCTGTGTGTGCGTGTCTGTGTGTGCGTGTGTGTGTGTGTGCGTGTCTGTGCGTGCGTGTGTGCGTGTGCGTGTCTGTGCGTGTCTGTGTCTCTGTGCGTGCGTGTCTGTGCGTGTGTGTCTGTGCGTGTGCGTGTCTGTGTGTGTGCGTGTCTGTGTGTGCGTGTGTGTGTGCGTGTCTGTGCGTGCGTGTCTGTGCGTGCGTGTGTGTGTGCGTGTCTGTGCGTGTGCGTGTCTGTGTGCGTGTCTGTGCGTGCGTGTCTGTGTGCGTGTGTGTCTGTGCGTGCGTGTCTGTGCGTGCGTGTGTGTGTGCGTGTCTGTGCGTGTGCGTGTCTGTGTGCGTGTGTGTGTGTGTGCGTGTGTCTGTGCGTGTGTGTCTGTGCGTGTGCGTGTCTGTGTGTGTGTGTGCATGGTGATTTTTATTCTTTTTATTATTCCTCTGATTTTGTAGAGTGAGTGCCTTAACCTTTAGCTGTAGCACGGCGTCGGTCTGAGTTAGCGAACACTTTCATTAGCACGCCGATCCACAGAGACCTGAGAGTCGTACACGATCCTGCAGATTAGCATCTTTTCTTCGTCGATTTATCGATATTTATGCTTTGCTTCTTTCTATCCTTTATCTTCTTCTCTTTCACTTCTATTCATCATTTTTCACAAACAGGTCACTTTAGCCTGATTACTATAAAGCTAGTTGTGCTACTTTCTTTTTTATATATAAAGCTACTTTGTGTCTTAGCATGTTTACTAAAATGCTAGTTTGTGGATTAGCCTGTTTACTATAAAGCTAGTTTGCATAAAAGCTGGTTTAATATCAGACAAATTCTTTTAAATGTGGACTTTTATGCTAGCCTGTTTACTACAAGGCTAATTCATGTAAATGCTAGTTTGTACATTAACCTGCTTTCTATGAAGCTAACATGTAGCTTAGCTTGTTTAGTCTAATGCTAACTTGTGTAAATGCTAGTGTGTAAATTAAACTGTTTTCTGTAAAGCTAACTTGTGGCTTGTCCTGTTTACTGTAAATCTAAGTCATGTAAATTAATGTCTATAAAGCTAACTCGAAGCTTAGCTTGTTTAGTGTAATGCTAATTTGTGTGGATCCACTATAAAAGTTTATTTGGTTATTAAGCTGTTAAAAATTAGGCTAGTTAGCATGAATGCTAATTCGTGTAAATGATAGTTTGTACATTAAACTGTTTTTTATAAATCTACTTTGTAGCTTAGCTTGGGTAGTCTAATGCTAATTTGTGTAAATGCAAGTTTGTGGATTCACTATAAAAGTTTACTTGGTTAAGAAGTTATGTTTAATATAAGGCTAGCTAGCATGAATGCTAATTTGCGTGAATTCTAGTTTTTACATTAACCTGTTTTCTATAAAGCTAACTTGTATCATAGCTTCTCGTTTAGTATAATGGTAATTTAAGATGTTAAATATTAGGCTAGCTAGTGTGAATGCTAATCTGTGGCTTGTCCTGTTCCCAGTAAAGATAACAGACAGGCTAAGCTACAAAGGCTAGTATTTATACAAAGGCGTATTATTGACAGGCTAATCTGTGGACTTGTGTTTACACAAGCTAGTCTTACATTAAATAATGGACTTTTACACACACACACACACACACACAGAGCCGTGTGTGTGAGATTAATTAGCGCCTGTCATTTTATTAGCTGATTTCTGTTGGAGTGCCGCGGCTTTTGCCCGTATTTCTCTCGTTTTCTCCTCAGGATAAATATTAGAGAAATTGAAGAAGGTTGGAAGTAAACACCGGCGTGGCTGTTTGACAGCTCATTTCACACACACACGCACGCGCACACACACACACACACACACACCTCAGGCAAGATGTAAAACTTTATATCTGTCTGTCTAAAAAGAGACAAACTTTTGTGTTTAGACGCCGAGTAGCCTCATTTGCTATCACTTCTCAGGAACGACAGCAGAGACAGATTAATCAGAAAAAAGACGAGGAGGTGCTAGTGCAGACAGACACGCGTTATAGCTGAAGAAGTGGGCGAATTAAAATATATATAATATATATGTTACAGTCTGAGGGGGAAAATAAACAATCGGCTAAAAATAAAAAGGAAAAAATCTCACCTTAAAAATAAACTAGCTACAGAGTGAACATGCTAATCTACAAATTAGCATTTACACAAACTACCGTTGTAGTAAACAAGCTAGGCTACAAATTGTTTACATAAACTAGCATTGTAGTAAACATTTTTCATTAAAAAAAACTAGCATTCATCTTAAGCTAGCTTCAGAGTAAGCAACCTAAACATCTAACTAACATTTACACAAACTAGCTTCATGGTAAACAGACTAGTCTACAAATTATTTACATAAACTAGCATTGTAGTAAGCATACATTTTGCTAAAAACTAGCATTTAGCTTAAACTTGCTTCCTAGAAAACAGCTTAGACATCTAACTAATATTTACACACACTAGCTTTATGGTAAACAGGCTAGTCTACTAGCTTGTATGGACTCGGACTATCTTTGAAGTCAACATTTTAATCTACAAACTAGTATTTACCTCTAACTAGCTTTACAGTACACAGTTTAGTATACTAACTAGCATTTAAACAGCCATGCTAGGTAGTAAACAAACCATGCTACAAATTATTACTTACACAAACGAACTTTATAGTAAACTGACTAGGCTACAAATGAGCATTTACATGAACTAGCTTTGAAGTAAACATATTAATTTACAAGCTAGCATTGAATATTAACTAGCTTTAGAGTCAGCAGGCTAGTATTCTATTTAGCGTCTATGGCAACTAGCCATCCAATAGTTAGCCAGGTAGTTAGACAGGCTAGTCAAACAAACCAGCATTTAGCTCAAGATAAGTTAAACATAATAAATGACACAAAATTGACTAATCTGCCAGAAAATAAATAAATAAATAAATAAACAAACAAATAAATAAATGAAATTAATTTAATTAAAATAAAATAAACAAAAATAAAGTAAATAAATAAATATCCAAATAAACTCATATTCTCGAATTCATATAAATGAAAATAAAGTAAATAAATGAGTGAGTAAATAAATTTATTGCATTAGAATAAACAAAAACACAGTAAATAAGTACATTTTAATTTCATTAATAACATTTAATTTACGCTACCAGTCAAAAGTTTGGACACACCTTTTAATTCAGTGTTTTTTGTTTAGGGATTTATTTTCTACATTCTAGAACAATACTGGAGATTTCAAAACTATGAAATAACACACATGGACTTCAGTAATCCATATGTAATGACAACAGAAACCAGTCAGTTGTTATTTTAAGACACGAAGGTCAGGTGTTCTGGAATAGTTCTTGCAAGAACAGTATTGTCAAGTGCATTTGCAAAACCCATCAAGCACCATGATGAAACTGGCTCACATGAAGACCATCCCAGTAAAGCAAGACCAAAACTGACCTCTGCTGCAGAGGAGAAGTTCATTTAGAGTGACCAGCCTCAGAAATCACCAATTAACAGCACCTCAGATTAGAGGCGTTATGAAGGCTTTACAGAGCGTCAGTAGCAGACATATCTCAATATCAACTGCTCAAAGGACATTATTGTGGATTTCGGCCGCCTTCAGCATTGTTTTACAATGTAGAGAGAAATAAACATCAGGAAACACCATGGAATTAGAAGGTGTGTCCAAACTTTTGACTGGTAGTGTATATAAATGAAAACAAAATAAATAAATAAATAAATGAGTAAATAAATTGAATTAGCTAAATTAAAATAAACAAAAAATAGTAAATAAATAATAAATAAAATAAATTTTAATTAATTACATTTATATAAATGAAAATAAAATAAATAAATAAATGTTGTCAATGTTTTTTGTGTTAGTTCCTGAGGAAAAAATAAATAAATCTGCGCAAATCAATAGATCTAATGCATTCTTAACTAACTCTGTATATATATGAGGTTGTTACAAAAGTATTGTCACCCTTGATGAAAATGAGGTAAAACTTTCTATATATAAAAAAAGTATTGAAGGCAATTTCTTTTTTTTCTAAAGTAACTTCTTTCCAGAATGTTCCACCATCATATTTAATGTAACTATAAGTGAATAGAAATGCATGCTGGATTGTTCTTTGTTCTTTTTAATAAATGATATAATGTGAATAAAACAGTATGAGCAACTCAGCCATTTAACTTTTGTTTAGAAGTGTGTGTGTGTGTGTGTGTCTTTAATGTCACACACTTGTAAAGAATTTGTGCTGACCTGAAGTCTAACCCAGATGTTCTATCTGTTACTTGGCTCGGCCAAATCCTGGTGCTATCTCTGACCTTGTGTGCGGTCGGTGCTCCTCCTGCTACACGGATCTGAAGTCGGGCTCAGATTCAGGACGCCTCAGGAGGTGTAAGAACTCAACAATGCCATGACTCCTCCACCTCTCTGAATTGAGCTCGGTGCAGCCAAAAACACTTGCCAAGTCTTACACAAGCCAGCTCGTGCAGTCAGAAATGGTTTAAGAGATAAGCAGGGTTTGAGGTCAGTAACAGTTTCTTTGCGGATCTTCTGCTGCTTTCTTTCCTGAAGGTACTACAGAACATAATTAGCATGGTGGAAAAAGCACACTTTGCCAGGCACGTCTGTGGAGACCATACATCAGACCTAATCGTTTTTAAAATTAAAAATAATGGAAGAAGATGAAGAAGATGTCCAGCCTGGTCTAGCTGTGTCCACTGGGGATGTGGAGGAGAGATCTGGGAGCTGCTGGAGCTGTGCAGGTAATTGCTGATGATAATCACAGAAAGGTGACCACCTCGACCGTTCGGAACTCGGATTCTCTCCCTCCCACCCGCTCTCTCTCTCACATACACACACAAAGGTTTTCTATCACAAAGCAGTACTCCGCTGACATCCACCTGTCAGGCAGAAAGGTTCTGAATGGAAGTTCAGGACATCAACTATTCATCATGGTGAAGGTGTAGAGCAGTGACGCTGAGGCGGCTGAGCTGATAAACACCGTCTGCTGTGACATATCTGCAGAGAGGAAAGGCCAGGGTTCGGGACATCAATCAACCTCAATTTATCCTCCACTGCTCGCTCGCTCGTGCTGAACGTAGCTGAAAGAACAACACGAGCCGTTTCAGATCCTCATCCCGGAGTTTCAGATCCTCATCCCGGAGTTTCAGATCCTCATCCCGGAGTTTCAGATCCTCATCCCGGAGTTTCAGATCCTCATCCCGGAGTTTCAGATCCTCATCCCGGAGTTTCAGATCCTCATCCCGGAGTTTCAGATCCTCATCCCGGAGTTTCAGATCCTCATCCGGGAGTTTCAGATCCTCATCAGGGAGTTTCAGATCCTCATCCCCATCCCTCTGTTCTCCTGCTCTGTTAGAGGGTTCTCCTGCTCTGTTAGAGGGTTCTCCTGCTCTGTTAGAAGGTTCTTCTGCTTTGTTAGAGTTGTCTTGCTCTGTTAGACTTCTAATACTCTGTTAATTTTTTGTTTTGTGAGATTGTTCTCCTGCTATGTAAGAAGGTTCTCCTGCTCTGTTAGAGGGTTCTCCTACTCAGTTAGAGGGTCCCCTGCTTTGTTATTCTCTGTTAGAGTTCTCATGTTCTCCTGCTGTCTTAGAGGGTTCTCCTGCTGTCTTAGAGGGTTCTCCTGTTCTGTTAGAGTTCTCCTGCTGTGTCAGAGGGTTCCCCTGCTGTGTTAGATGGTTCTCCTGCTGTCAGAGGGTTCTCCTGTTCTGTTAGAGTTCTGCTGCTCTGTTAGAGAGTTCTCCTACTCTGTCAGAGTTCTCCTGTTCTGATAGGGAGTTCTGCTGCTGTGTTATTCTCCTGCCCAGTATTTGCAGACTCGGTTCTGGACAGTTCTCTGGGTTCTGTAAGTGAGACTGACGTCTCCGGCTTGGTTTCAGCGCGAGTGGAAAATAGCTTTACGTATTGGGTGACAGCTGACCTTCTTCTGAGAGCAAACACAAACAAGCTGACCTTCTTCTTTATCGATAGATACACGCTTTATCCAAAAATACTTCCCTGCTCCGTCATTTGTCACAGCGCAGGAGATTAAACTGTACTCCGTTTGCGCTCAGTTTTACTTCATTACATCTGATGAATGGCTGTTGTTTTGTGTTCGAGAAATAAATAAATCCTGTTACGCTCTTGCTCCCGCTTCCATTATTTTTGAGGAAAATTCTCCGGAATAAACTCGAATGTTTCGATTAGACTAGCTCAGTGTATTACTTATACTTCAAATCAAGACAAATGCTAGTTCTTATTAAATGTTGGTTATTTACAGGGATTGTTTCATTCTGTTTTATTTGCTAGCATGCTAGTCATGTATAGGAAATGTGCAGCAGGAAACAATGGAGTTCATTACTCCAGGAAAATGAATCCCATCCAAACAAGGCTTTAGACTGGACATATATTGAATGAACGTTATCTTGAAAAGATTTACTTTATTGAATGTCGATGAAGTGCTGGATACGAAAAAATATTACTTAATATTCACAGGAACACACTCATGTTATTTTATTTCATTTTTATTTCAATATTTATTTCATGACATTTTATTGAGTTGTAAATCGTCAGAGAATTCGGAGCTGAAGAGATTTGCATTTCCATTTGAATGAGATGTTTTTATTTCTGGACCCACACTGTGTTAGTGAAGCTTTGTAATTGTGTGTGTGTGTGTGTGTTGAGATCAGACGGTTTATTTTCGAGCACCGTCTGTGAAGTTTCTCGGTCATCTCTGTAAACGTTTACAGATTTTGGAATGGTGTGGATGTGAACGATTGTGTTGGGTTTGTTTTTCTTTACACGGGGCTGAAGGTGTTGATTAGGTTTCTTTAGCAGCAGCTCTGACAGTAGCGCAGGTTTATATAACACACTGTTGCTAATAGTTTATCGTTTCTATAGCGATGGCTGATTTAACATTAATGGAAGGAGTCTCCAGTATCGGATTCATGACTGGTGAGGAGACGGTGGCAACAGGAACAGTCCATAACCTTTATTGTCACTCTCTTACAGTTCTTTTGCTCTGTTAGAGGGTTCTCCTACTGTATTAGTTCTCCTGCTCTGTTACTGTTCTCATACTCTTTTAGAGGGCTCTCCTGCTCTGTAAGAGGGTTCTCCTGCTCAGTTAGAGAGTTCCCTACTTTGTTAGAGGGTTCTCCTGCTCTGTTACGGCTCTCCTGCTCTGTAAGAGGGTTTTCCTTCTCAGTTAGAGAGTTCCCTACTCTGTTAGAGGGTTCTCCTGCTCTGTTAGAGAGTTACCCTACTCTCATAGAGGGTTCTCCTGCTGTGTTAGAGGGTTCTCTAGTGTCTTAGAGTAGTGTTAAGAGTTCCCCTGCTCTGTTAGAAAGTTCTCCTACTCTATTAGAGGGTTCTCCTGCTCTGTTACAGTTCTTCTGCTCTATAAGAGAGTTCCCCTACTCTGTTAGAGGGTTCTCCAACTCTGTTAGCTCTCCTGCTCTGTAAAAGGGTACTCCTGCTCTGTTTATATAACACGCTGCTTCTAATACGTTAGCGACGGCTGATTTAACATTAATGAAAGGAGTCTCCAGTGTCAGGTTCTGGAGTGATGAGGAGACGGTGATGATGGGAACAGTCCATAACCTTCAGTGTAACTGTAAATGGATAAAAAGTGCCCTTGGATAAAAGTATTTTCTGTGTTCGTCTTTAAAAAGTCCTGTTCTGGTGTACATCAAGGTTCTCGTCGTCTTCGCTTCGGATGGTTTAATCACCTGGATTCTGATTTATCTCTTATTAATGTGACCTGCTTCATAATTACCTTTTAGTCACAGATACACAGCAGGTGTGTTAGAGTGACGCAGGTGTGTGTGTGTATGTACTGTATCAGTGTGTTATGTATTTTACGCTCCATGCTACGTGTCAGTATGGAGAAGGATGAGAAGGAGACGGATGGATGCCATCACGGGGAGTCGCTGGCTAACCGAGTCGGCCATATGTCTTCTAGACCGCTGTGTGTTCAACCGAGTCACGACTCCATCATGGGTGGAAGAAAAGGAAAGAAATATCCATGCTGATATGGTGCAGAAGTTTGTACACCCCCCATCAGAAGCAAAGAAGAAGCTAATAGACATATTTATTAAGTTAAAACTAAAAACTCTGACTGCTAATGACATTCTGTTAAAATAATAAAATATGACACAAATTCTTTTTTTTTTGCCTTAAAATATGAACTACCCACCAGCTAGCTTAATAACTTTCTCTTGATTAATATTTCTTCTTTTTCCTCTTTCAAAGAATCATGAGAAAATCAAAAGAAAAGAAAGAAAAAAAAAGATAGAAATATAAAATATAATGAGATTTTTTTCTCATATTTATTTAAATACTTCTGTGATTTTTTTAAAAATAAAATGTGGAAAAAGGAAATGGAAAAATGAAAACTAGTGTGATGGCAGTTTTCTACTAAACAATGGGGGGAAAAGGAGGGATAAAAAAAGAAACAGCTGAAGTCAATAATTTAGCAGTGAAAAGGAGAAAAAAATTCATTTTAAATTGAAATAAAAATAGAATTATTCTTACTACTATGATTTATAATTAATATTTTTTATAAAATTTCATTCAATAATATAATATACATTTAATAAAAAACATTTTTTAAATATTTTTATCTATTACTATATTTCTACTAAACAATAGGGGAAAAATATTATTATTTAATAATATAAATAATTCTATTTTATTCTATTATTTTCTTGGTTTTATTTTTATAATATATATATATATATATATATATATATATATATATATATATAAAATAATGTTTTTAATATTTTTATCTATGACTATTTATTATTATATATTATTTATGTCTACTTCCTATGTTTACATTAGATTTTTATTATAATATTGATATTTTAAAAAAAACGTAAAGAATATTTTCTTAACGATTCATGTGTAAAGCTGAAGAAGCCTCAGAGTGTTGAACCCACAGCTCTTCTGCTGCTCTTCACCAAATAAACGCCATGCATTTTCTTCTTAATTAATCACAACACGCTTCTTTTTTCCTCCTGAGCTGATGAGCGGAGTTTACGCGTGAATAATTCCCTGTCTGTTACCTTGAGTTTATTAAGCATCATCAGGACGTCGATTAAGTGAGCGTCAGATGAAGAACGGCCGCGTTCTTGCCGTCAGAGCGTCGGGAGCAGTCACGTGATCGGGCGTCTAAAGTGCATTAGTCAGCGCTGTGAAATCTCACTGTTAGCGTATTATCCACTTTGCTGGCAATTAACTCAGACTCCAACACAATTAGCTTCTAGCATTCTTTGCTTTTTTCCCCTCCATATGCTAATGCTGTCTGTGTGCAGCGATGACTAGAGGAATTAGCAATAATCACGCGGAATGCCAAGATCGTTTTCATGCTTCGGTTCGGTTGTGTGGAAGTTACAGATCCGGTTTAACACCTTCTCAAAAGATCTGACACACAGCAGCGTGAGTATGTTTGTTGAAGAGGCAACTAGCTTTGTTCTTTCAGCTGCTCCCTTCGTGTGTGAGGGGTCACCACAGCGGCCCAACCAGTCCACACATCAACTTGGCATAGGTTTTACGCCAGATGCCCTTCCTGACACAGCCCTCCCATTTTATCCGGGCTTGGGACCAGCACTACATCTAGTGGCTGGGGTCAGGCACTGGTTGGGAATTGAACCCGGGCCTTCCGCATGATAGGCGAGAAACCTACCACTGAGCCACCAGGCAACTAGCGTTGTAGTAAACAGGTTAATATACAAACTAGCATTTACACAGATTAGCATTACAGTTAACTGGCTAAACCAAAATCTAAAAAGCATTTGGACAAAATAACTTTACAGCAAACTGGTAATCCAATAACTAGCAGTTAAATCCAATAACTAGCAGTTAAATCCATTAACTAGCAGTTTGTACTATAGTTAGCATTATAGTAATCAAGCTAATCCATAAGCTAGCTTTATATATTCTATTACCAGCTTTCATATATAGTACATCTACAATTGCGCTAATTCTCAAAGCTATTTAATTGTGTTTTTTAATGAAGGAGTTTTCTTCAGAGAGAGAGAGCAAAAGAAGAGAGAGACAGAGAGAGAGAGAAATAAGAGAGAGAGAGAGAGAGAGCAAAAGGGGAGAGAGAGAGAGAGAGAGAGAGAGAGAAAGCAAAAGAAAAGAGAGAGAAAGAAAGAAAGAAAAACAGAGAATGAGAGAGAGAGAAAGAGAGACAGAGACAAACAGAGAGAGATTAAATATGTTTAAAAGCTTCCGTGAAAGTCCCTGGAGTTTTCCTCGAAGCATTTAGCGGCATGCCATCGGCTCGAGCTCGATTAGCGAAGGACAAGCCTCCATCCTCACATCATCCATCACTCCATCCTCTCCATCACTCCATCCATCACTCCTCCTAATGCAGGAACACGGCTTCATTATATTTCAGATTACATTTCTTTTAAGTTTCCACAATTGAAATGTCAGTGAGGCTTCTCTGGCCCTTCTTTCCTACATTAAATAAATAAATAAAATAAATAAATAAAATCAGCTGTTTGGGGAAAAAGGAGCAGAAGAAGAAGCCATCAGTTTACAAAATCATATCATGGATAGCCATTTGGATTTTTTTCTAGAATATTCATTATTTTGGGTTTTTTTTGAGATATGAGATTTTATAAAGACACATTATCTATATGGAGCTGCTTCCTAGAACATTATTGTTTACGGTTATCTGCGTCGCCGAGCGCGCCGCTCTGTCCCGAGACGTGAAATTATACTGATGGAACAAAAAAGGATGCATAATAGCAGCAGGAAAAGTAAATCTTCTGGAGAGAGGAATGAAAATTGTCTGAGGCTCTGCACATAAATTGCCCAGAAACCATTATTTCACGAGACAATGGGAGAAAGAAGCCATAACGCTCTGAGAAAAGTACAGCATGAGCCATTGCATTTGCAAATAAAGGAAAATTACATTTAACGTATGCTAACAGCTCTGGCAGCAGCACAAATTTGTCTTCCCGGAGTCTTCCTCTCCGTCTTTCCGCTCGGTGGGATAGCGGCTCTCTCGGGCGGAAATGCCGGTTCTGCTTTTTAACGGACCTTTAAATAGATATTACACTACATGCCGCTCCGAAAACTCCACTACAGCGTCCAGGATTCCAGACACCCGAGTCCAGCAGACGCGAAAGAACAAATAAATTAGCATCTCGCTGTTCAGTCTGTCAGATGTGCTAGTTTGTGTAATTGCTAATTACCAGATTTATTATTAGTTGGTTAAGTAAGTGACTTGCTTTGAGAGTAGTGCAGCTGTAGATGTACTGGATGGATCTGAAAGCTAGTATTTGAATATTTAAAGCTAGCTTGTGTAAATGCTAGTTTGTGGATTAAGTAGTTTATTGACACTAGTGCATATAAGGCTAGATAGTGTGCTAACATATTTACTATAATGCTAACTGGCATAGATGCTAGTAAATTTGTGTAATGCTAGTTTGTGTAAGTGATTGTTAGTGTAAATGCTAGTGCATGTAAGGCTAGTTAACGTTAACCCCTTTACTATAATGCTAGTTGGCATAGATACTACTAAATTTGTTTAATGCCAGCTTGTATCAATGCTAATTTGTGGAATAAGTCGTTTATTAACACTAGTGCATGTAAGGCTAGTTAGTGTGTTAACCCATTTGTTATAATGCTAATTGGTGTAAATACTAGTTTGTGGATTAAGTTGTTTACTAACACTAGTGCATTCAAGGCTAGTTAGTGTGTTAACCCATTTACTATAATGCTAGTTGGCATAGGTGCTAGTAAATCTGTGTAAATGCTAGTTTGTGTAAATGCTAGTTTGTGGATTAACCTGTTTACTGTAACACTAGCATGTTTTAGGCTAGTCCGTGGATTAGCCAGTTCCCTCTCACTCTAGATAATGCTTATTTAGTTTGGAGTCAAATTTTGCTCAAATATTGTCCATGTAAATGTTTTTGCGATGTGAACATGCTAACAGACATCATTTAACAGACTTCTGTATATTAAATATTTAATAATATATTTGATTTCACACATTTACATGAACTCCGACCAAATCACGTTATCAAAATTTTTTTATTGATTTTTGTAAAAAAAAAAAAAAAAATCTTATGTTAAATCCGACTACAATATAAATAATTTTATATTTAAAGGTTTTGCTTAATAACACAATCACAATTTTTTTTCCTGTCACATCTCAAGATCATTTTATAGCAAAGCGACATGACAGATGTTAATATTTTCCCTTCAAAAACCTCACTGAGTAAATTTCAGGCACGTCGACACCGAGGCTGGAGTTTGACGAACCCTAATTGACACGTTACACGAAGTCCCCATGCAAATCGAAAGGTCTGAATCCGGTCTATTAGAATGCCCGAGCTCTCGCACAGGAAGCTTGTCACATTAGAATGAGGACAACATGGTGCGGCCTTTCGAGTTTCAATTAAATACATTTTGCATCGAAATCGATGGGAAGGAAAATGCTCAGCGAGCGGAGGCGATCGATGCGCTCCTTCGACTTCGCCTACGAAGAGCGAGTCGAAAGGCCACTGGGTTTCGTTCACTAACCCTATTGATTAGCAGGCACTATAATTTGCTTTTGTCCCAAAGTAAGCTTTTCACCCCATTAAGCCCGATGCTGGGCGGCGTGGTCGGACTGGAGTGTGGCCTAAATCATCATTACCACCTGCCAACTGGTTTCTGCACACCCTCAGATAAAACCGCTCCCATTAGGGACTCCGGCGTTCCTCCATTCCTCCGGCATTATCAGATCGTGGGAACGGAAAAGAGCTGAGGAATTACGGATCTTGACAAACGAACGATTAGAGTTCCTTCTGTTTGTCCCGCTCGAAGCTGCCTTCTCCTGATGAGAGGTGGAGCGGAGAGATAAGCTCACCGTGGGATTAATACTCAGAGCTGATTTCAATATCGACTCGGTTTCAGGTTCAGAGGAGGAAGTAGAGGAGGAAGGTGATGATGATGATGATTAACAGAGCTACATAGAAATGAGAAGGACTCTGTTTTTGATTCCTCAAATATAAGAACTGTTGACTGTCTACAAAGAAATCACTCACTCCATGGCATGCTTTTAAGGGAAAATAATAAAGAATGGAGTCATGTAACCAAGCCAAGTTACTGATACCAACCGTGGATAGATAGATTTTCCTATTTTAGCATGACTGTACTTAGCTATTAATTATTAAAAAATAGTTTGTTAGCTAACAATGTATTATAACTTCTTTCATCCTTGGACTTTAGTCAGCTGATATATTACACCATCAGGCCCACTCTTGGCCACACCCCTTAATTTTATTATTGTTTTGATCACATACAGTATAGATTACTGCACAGTGAGATTCTTTCTTCACATATCACATCCTTGGAGGGTTGGGGGTTCAGAGAACAGGGTCAGCCATGATGCAGTACCCCTGGAGTAAGGGGGGGATTGACAGCCTTGCTTATGGGCCCAGTGGTGGCAGCTTGGTGGTGCTGGGGCTCAAACCCCGATCAACAACCCAGGGCCTTAACCATTTAAGCTACCACCATCCAGAGAAGCAGTTTGATCAGTCAGGACTCAGAGACACACCTCAGCCTCACCTCGACTCTGTTTCAGATCACAGAGCACGTGGAAAGCACTTGTTCTCTCGCCCACACTCGAGATGGACGTCTTCAGGTCTTAACTAAAAGCCGTGAATCACTCCGTTATTGTGCAACTGCACACATCGATCTAACGGCACTCTCTCTGAGAGGTGAGGAGAGAAGATTCAGGAGAGACGTTTCAGATTCAGCCCGCTATCGATCCCGAGAGTGCTCTTGTGTCAAAGTGCGAAAGATGCAAATGCGATCTCGCCGGGAGGAAAGAGACAGTCCTTCCTTTCCTTTCTCCTTATCCAGAGAGCGAAGATGCTCTTAACACATCCATCATCGAGTCAGCTGCACTCAAATATGAGGATGGAGCAGGAAGTGCAGGACATTTTGCAAAACTTTTCAATTCTCTTATGGGGGTGTTTCTTTTTTTTCTGCTTGTTTTAGTGCCAGCTTGGACTAATATAATGCTATCTAGGATGAAAGAAACTAAAATATTTTGTTTTCTAAACTTATAACTGATTAGAAACCCTGCGCTTTAGCCAGTATGGTGTTTTGGAACTGGATATAATCAGGAGCTGAGAGAATTCTTTTGAATTTTGAGCTAAATAACCTTAAAATCTCCACATAACCACAACACAGCTGAGGAACTGATTAAAAATGGCAGATGTTTTACTCTACAGCATGTTTCTGTCGTGTTTGAGTCCCAGCCTGCAGCTGAAATAACTGAGCAGCTGTTAAACAGAGAAAAGTCCAGAGAGACAAAGAGACAAGACTTCCATCTTCAGTGGACTGATTTTATTTACAGATTACAGGCACATGCTCCGGCACTCAGCTCGTGGCCAGTTGTTGTCCATCTGGAATTACGGGACTGTAGATTCCAATTAAATACGGACTTACTAATAAGATGGTCATTTTGATAGAGCTATAGGAGACATACAATAGGTCATTATTTTCATATTATTTCAATTTCAGCTCACTGCAGAACCAGAAGTTTTCTAAAATAACAAAATTAAAGCCCACACATATACTGTACAAATACTCATGTACTGTTGTATATTCAAATATGAGAACCTTCATTGGGCCTACAAACTAAAATCCACCAAAATGTAATTTCTTCTTCTCCTCCTCCTTCTTCTTCTTCTTCTTCTTCTTCTTCTTCTTCTTCTCCTTCTTCTTCTTCTCCTCCTTCTTCTTTTTCTCCTTCTTCTTCTCCTACACACTAACATATCTCAGCTAATCACTTGCGTTTGGTATACGAGGGCGTACATGCACACTGTGTGGACTGGACTCTGCATCACTTGGGAATTCTGCAGGATCAAAACAAACGGCTAGCAAATAAATGGAAATGGAAATGTGCACACGCATGTACACACAGGAATAAATAAAGTAGCTAATGAAGTGTGCGAACAGGATCGAGTTCTCCTCTGAGATTTAATGTTACGTCTCAATGTATAACTGCATTGTTCTGCATACTAACATGGTGTGCTAACATACTCAGACATGGCTAATAACACACTTGCAGATGTTTAACCATTAAATGCTGTGAAAGATGGGGATTTTTTAGCATTTATCTGTGCTGAAAAAGTCAGAGTATGCAGAATATGTCTTGGGTTGTGGATTTGGGGGTAGTGCAGTACAATGGAACCTTGGCATAGCGTTTACTCGGTTCTGGAGGCCAGTTCTTAAGGTGAAAATTTGTATTACCAAACAAATTTTCCCATCAGAAATAAATGCAGATAATCCGTTCCGGCCACCCAAAAATATGACCAATATGACCGATACAAAGCATATGTAAACTGCATTCCATGTCAAGGCTCCTCACAGGAAAAAAAAAAATAGAACAGATCACCCACGCCACCAATCTGTCAACAAAAAAACACCAGAAAAATCACCTAGCTTTGGAACGCATGCTGAAGACGTTGGTATCGTGGGTCGACTCTTTCCAAACAGCTTTCACTGACTGAAAAAATGGTAAAATTCATAAACTTTGCTTGGCTTTCCACTGACGCAAACCAGTTTTGAGCGGCTCCCGGATATACGCACAACTTAGCCGGCATTCAGTTCGGTTCAGTTTGTTCGTATGCCAAAAATGCTTCGTATGCTGAGGCAAAACATTTCTTGGAAAATTTAAATTCTTAGTGCAAAATTTCTTAAGGGAGGACATTCATATGCCGAGGTTCCACTGTATATACGTTTTAACTGAAATAGTTTTAAATAGCAAAGGTCTGCATAACACATGTAGGACATCCAGATGTAGTGTAGAATTTGACCCCTGAAGAACCTTGAAGTGAAATCAGACTCAAAATTGAAGCCTTTTCTGAATGACACCAGATTATAAATCACTACAGTTCTCAGGTGTAGAAGAGTAATCACAGTATTTGACAAGGTTCTGGGAACTGTAAGTATTTAGGGTGTCCATATGGGACCATCCACAGCAGCAGAAGGTGAGTCACGAGTGCAAAATGCTCTAAGCCAAAGTAGAGCATCAGCATGAATCAGGCAGGGCCGGAGAGCGAGGGGAGCCGGAGCAACAGAAGAACCACGCTGCTGCACATGATGTAACTGAAAGGCCATCAAGAATAACTACACAAGTTTACTTTTAGCTCTCTGTGGTCCTAGCAGAAGTACTTCTGTCAGAATTGAGTAGGAGGAAGTTACTCAGCATCCAGCGTCTAATGTCCTATGCACGTCTTTCATCTGGCTTCTGCTGAAACATACAGCTGTGTGTCATCAGCATAGCAGTGGGAGCTAATACCGTGTTTGTGAATAATTATATCCTGAGAGAGCAAAGAATATTTACCTTTGTATCTATAGAGAAGCCATGATTAGAAACCGATAATAATCAGTCAGATAGAGACCTGAGCTAGGATAGAACCTCTCTTGACTCCATCGATTTTTCTGGTCTTGACCTAGCAACACAGGCAAATGGCCAGTATTCAGTCATTTACTACTTTAATCAGCCCTGACTTGGCACTGTGGTTAGGTCTAATCCTGCCTGAAAGATTTCATGCAAGTATGAGCTTAACTGTTGAGCCACGACCTTTTCTAGGATCTTGGAGATAAAGATGATGTTTGATATTAGCTTTTATACCATCACAGTGCTGTTGAATTTTCCATAACAACAGCTCTGACAGTAGTTCCTTGAGCTAAACAAAGAATGTGTTCTAGGAAAATAATCTCCGCTTCTTCACACCAGCATCAGGGTCATTTTTTTTTATTTATTTATTAAATCAATGGTTTTATAACTGCTCAGATAATACAACAAACTTTTCAGGATGTCTAGTTTATTCCTTTATAGAAGACTTAAAGCATACAGTCTTGGATCTTTTGTCTAGTTTGAGTTATATTTATTTCTGAAAATTTCCCTGAATATGATGAAATACATTCCCGATTCAAGGCCTGTGAAAAATTCAGTGTTCCCAGTCAAGCTATATTGTTCACAGCGAAAAGTCTCAGCACATTATAGAGAACATTACACTTTATCTACAACCCTCAACACAACAGCTCTCCGTGACATTCTGAATCATCCTGTCCCACCCGTCGCGGCTGTTTTCCTGCTCTTACCCTCGAAGTTTTATGACCACATTGGCCTAGCAGGTATATTGGATTTCTCCTTTTCAAATCCCTCAAGTTGCTACATTCAGGGAGTTTGTACTTTTTCTGTCACAACCTATATATATATATATATATATATATATATATATATATATATATATATATATATATATATATATATATATATATAAAATATATTTCTGCTATATATATTTTATTTATTTATTTATTTTCCCTTTGCATTGGAGATCTTGAGACTCGGAGCACAAGCCCCATATTCCTCATCAAACTCCTAGGCATCGCCTTTGAGCAGTAAATTGTAAGCCATCTGGAACAATTTGCAGGAAAACAATACGAAGGTTAGGGTTAGAGATGAGGTTACAGTTCGTTCTGGTTTTTTTTTTTGTTTTTTTTCTGTTATGAAATCCAACCTCGTTCGGATTTCTAATGAGATCAGAAGATCAGATTGCTTGTTTCAAAAGAGCATAGAGGTCTTAGCTATTTGCAGGCTCTCCACCTAGTTCTGGCGTCAGAAGTGTGAATATGTCTTGAATACATAAAACATTTCTGTTTTACATAAAATTTTTTCGTTTTTTATTTTTTTCGGTTTTGAAACAAGCTTCTAAAACTTTAACACAACACTTAGGTCATGTTTTTAGACTATTGACAATTGACTCCGCCCTGAACATTCATCAAATTTTATCATCACACACAAACATCTTGTGTAGGTGTGATCATAACATTTGTGGAAAGAAAAACAAAATGATATCGATCACGTCAATCAATAGCGTATACAAACCTTTTCACCTCAATATACATCAGGAACGAACAATTCTGGTGTCTGAACATACTCCTCCTTCTACATTGTGGATGTGGTAGCATTAGCATTGATAATTGACCTAGCATTAGCAAAGTCATTGTGCTAGCATTAGTGTTGCTAATTGTGCAAAAATTGAGCAAGCAAATGAATGAAGGCTCTCAGATGCTCAGATAGAAATGCTATGTTTGTGCTAAACACTATTTACACTGGAAAATAGTCTGGAAATGGAGAGAGATATACAATATATGGTCAAATGTTTGTGGACAGATGACCATCACAGCCTCATGAGGTTCTTCCCCAATCTGTTGCTATAGTGTTGTAGGCATGCTGCTGTATAGGATGACTCTGAATGCTTTAACATGGAGATGGATTGGATCAGTTCCAGTTCTGTTTTTTTTCCAGAAGATATTCCCTCATTTGATGTTTTGACGATGGTTGTGGAAACCTTGGTTTGCTCCAGAATTTCCTAAAAGGGTTCAGTTAGAGTTTGAAGACCATTTAATCACCTTCAGCCTTATGTGAGCTCTCATGCTCTGTGGATTGCTGAGAAGACCATCCTGGATGAAGCCACACCCATCACCTTCTCTACATCTCCTTATAGATTGATAAGAAGCTCCATGTACCTCCAGTGGAACAGGTTCTGTGTTCCTTGGAGAGGTTCTGGATCCTAAACCAGGCTCTTCAAAGTTCCTCCTGTAGATAGACGAACATTTAATGCTTTTTTTTGTCACTCTGTTGCTTGCCTCCTTCCTGTGGTAAGATAACTAAGCGATGAATAATCACTCACTATGACACTTCAGATACAATCTTTATCCATATTCAATCTGTCCGTGTTTTTTTGGTGTGGGTTTGGGTTAAGAAGTGATTTTTTTCTTCAGCTTTTCCTCCTCTGAGAGCTTTTTCTCCTTTAGATAATAGCTTCAGTCAAAGGGCACTGCTGTTTCTCTATCGAACCGCTCCAGTATTTAATGTTCACCCGGAGCTATTGTTCTCCAAATGCTTTCCCCTGCTGTGGGACACACACATGTGGTGTGGCAGTGCTATTTTGAGTTAGTGGTGAGTGGACGCCAGGCGCTGAGGGCGATGGCCTCTCCGGTTGGGTGTCCAATCCTGTCGGGATCGTCATTAAGGGTTGCGCTCTAATTAACCTGTGTTCTAGACTGTAGTAGAAATAATACACACTCACACTGGATCAGGAGGAAAGGACGATAAAGTGTATTAAAATCGCTTTTACGCCAAGTATTGTTTTTTATTTATTTTCTTTAATTTACAATTTCCTGTTCTTCTTCCTTTTTCCATTTGCTCTAAAATGGATTTTTTTCCCAGATTACAGTTACTGTGTATTCGTTTATTCTCCACCTTTTCAGTGAAACATTCATTTACATTAAGATTTCCTCTTTTGTTGCAAAGTGTTGAATTCAAACAATGTGCTTAAATTCTCTCTCTCTCTCTCTCTCTCTCTCTCTTTCACTCTCGCTCACCTCTCATCTCTCACTCTCTCTCTCTTTCACTTTTTCTCACCTCTCCTCTCTCACTCTTTCCCCTACACTCTCTTTCTCCCTCTCTCTCTCTTTCTTTCACTTGCTCTCTCTTTCACTCAGTTTCAATTCAATTTCAGTAAGCTTTATTGGCATGATCATATACATGTACAGTATTGCCAAAGCATTAATGTAAAGAGAAGAACATCTCATTAACAATTATAAAAATATAATTAATTAGATCTTAAGACAAACAGCTGTGTGTGTGTGTGTGTTTGGGTGGGTCACTCACTGTCCCCTCAGCTTGTAGCAGGTAGATATGTACTGTCCTGCTAGAATGCAGCTCTCTTTCCTCTCCCTCAACAGGATGGTCATTTTTTCAGTGTTGGTCAGGAGGGAGAACTGGGGATGGATTAACTGGAATTTTTTGAAATATATTTGACATAGGGTTAGGGTCACACTCTTTCTCTCTCTCTCTCTCTCTCTCTCTCTCTCTCACCACCCTACACATCAGCCAGCCTCTAAAACCTGATTATTTATTGTATAGACAGTGTAAGATGGAGGATATTTCAGAAACTACAAAACCTTTCTTCATCCTTCATGTTTCATCTCCGGCCTTGTTCTGACTTTAGTGAAGTCCATCTCACTCACCAGCTTGATCTTCCTCATTGCCGGTAACTTTAGTCTATATAAACGGAAGGTTTCTGCGGATCTCAGGCAGATATCCGGACGGATTCGGTGATTGAAACGACGGGAATTGTTCTTTATTCCGTTCCGTTTTATATTCTCATCTCAAACACATCCTTTGTTTTTGACGTTAACTCAGACGCAGCCCACCTGGCCTCGCTACCAAAAGATTTATGAGCTGGAGAGAAAACGAGGCAGATTCCACCGGGGGGGTGGGGTGGGGGGGTGTAAGAGAAAAGTTACCCACGGAGAACCAGGATGCTTATATACATACACTTCTCAGGCGGAGCGCGTCATTTGCAAAGTGTTGTGCTTTCTTCGCCTGTTCGGAGCCAATTATACGGAAAGCCACGCTACCACCCACTTGACTGCGATCTATACGCTCTGGAGTTCAGTTACTGTGCTGCGAGATACAAGGGTTTAATGAAGCAATGGCAGAGAGCAGACCCAAAAAAACAGCCATTAGGCAGAGTCTGCATATGGTACGGCTCCTCCAGTCTGTTTGTTCATCCATTTTCTTTTCCTTGTTTCAGCAATTCAACAAGCATCTGTGTTCATTATGTCCAGGGGCAGCTGGTGGAAAACGGGCTTGCATGGCTCGTTCGAATAAAAAAAACAAAACAAAAAAGAATAAAAAAAAAATAAATCATCAATATAAGGGTTTAATTTCTGGCAGCTACATCAGACGATTTGCTGTTACACCACAATTCTCTAATTAGAACATGTTTATTCGTTTTCTACATCAGCGGCTCCGGCATGAAATAAATCACGGCTTTAGATTGATGCGCTCGTTTCCATAGGAACAGCTCGCTCAGTCAGGAGAGTCCTTGCATAAACAGATTATTATTATAGAACTGTGTGGAACTGTTGATTTCTGGCACTTTTTTCAGGACAGGCTTATGAAATGTTTGTGGAAGGAGTCTCCAGTGTTAGAACTGGACATACAAACATACATACAGATAAACATTACATTGTTACATTTCTGGCATTTGGCAGACACCCTTATCCAGAGTGACTCATTTTATATATCAGTTGAGGGTTAAGGGCCTTCCTCAGGGGCCCAGCAGTGGCAGCTTGGTGGACCAGGGATTTGAACTCATAACCTTAATACCACATCTTCAAACAAGGACTGGGGCTGATTTCCTGAGCCCTGACTGTACCTTTATACAGGGTCAGGTGTGAAATACACTTGTATATTCCATCGAGTATCCAAAAATGTCTTGGGAGGAGAAAATTATAGCTGGATGAGATGGAGATATAATGTGGATATTATGATGAATTAAGTGACGATAAAAATTCCCAAGATATCATCATATCTTATTATAGGAATAATATTATGGGAATGTTATATATAATGTAATAGTTTTTTTTTTTGTTTTGTTTTGTTTTATTAGGAAACTGAGAGAACCCTGTAAATATTGTGAAGATAAATTAAAAGAAGTTACATTTGTCCAATTTGTTATTCAATCAATGACATAAAACGGACACAAGACATCTTTACTGCTTTTGTGTCTGTTTGGACTTCAGAGGAAAGATCAAACAGACTTAAGTGACCACTACACTAAAAAAATATATCAAGTCACACATCATATGTATTATTACATCATTGCACCCTTGTGATGTCATACTTTTGTTTCACTCAGCACTAACAGTCTCAGTGTATTAATAAAGCGATTACTAAACATGTGTATTTAGCATCACTAGTCTCCCATCTCCATCATCACCAGCAGTCATGAACTGATTCTCATACTCTACCACAATTCTAATCCATTTTATGTTTCATTATTTTCATTTCTAGACTCGTTTCTGACTGGAGTACTTCTCAACCGAGGTGGTGAGGATCTGAGGAGCAGGAAATTACACCAGGAGGTAGGAACCACGGAATAAGACGCTTTTAAATCGCTCTAATTAACACACCGGCTTACTTCCTAATGGAATTCTGAGCTTATTTTAGTTTGCACTTTGGTTAACGTTACCCACAATTCTCCTGATCGTGGTGCTGTGGGATTTAACCCTTGATTCATTTCCACCTAAAGACGGCAATGCAGCAGAAACACGAGGACGAATCAGACAAAGCGGAAACGGTAGGTATAGTTTTTGTGAACGGAATTCTTCTCTCTGATTGGACGAGACATCGGTCAGTCAGGATATACGGAGAGGATCTAACTTTATTTCTTTGTACATGTCTGGAGTTCTGCCTTCAATTGAAACCATTTTTCTTTCAATAGTGCAACTTTTAAACATCTTTTAAAGAAAATAACAAACATATATATTTATCTTTATAAGAAAATGGACTTCATTCAGCGCTGCTTTGAGGAAGGACGATAATATGGCAGGATGTTGGATATACTGATAGTGTATCATGGAGTACAGATTAGTTTGAGATCTCTAAAAACACACACAGAAATGTTCGGAAGACCAAACTATTCCAGATTAAAGGATGTAAGGAGCGCCATAAGAGCAGAGCTGTGTTCATACACACACCAATCCACTTTCTACTGCTGGACTTCCTGTAGATCCTGAGTGACCGATGTGTCGTCCAGTCAGAGGTCAAAATTCCATTCACCTGCCTTTTCCGCTTTGTCTGAATTGTCCTCATGTTCTCGGATTTGTTATTGTGTTTTGCACTTCACGGCCGCTGTACTTTGTATCTGTACAAACGGATCAACTTCCATGCTAATACCTGCATCACTGACTAGCCGAGCCGGACCTCTGGTGTGGTGTGAGTCAGCTGCATTGCATTCTGGGACTTTGAGTCCACATTTCGCACCACTATTTTTACCGTGAAACAGATCAGGCGTATTTCATCCTAATCATATGTATTGAGTTGTCCTGTAATGGCGTGTTTGCAGGACAGTTCCTGAGCCTGGTTTGAGTCGATAATAAGATGAAACAGGACATAAACCAGCCCGAGATCGTCCTCCATCTTGTCTAGCTCTGTTTCTCGTCCTCTTCGCAAAAGCACGGTAGCAGTGTGACATTTTCTTCCCAAAGGCCACATGTGAGATGGAATTACTGCAGAGTGTCAAGTGCGTCATCTCAACATGTTTAAATGGCTGCTCTCAAATGCCAGCACCCGCTAACGAAACGCAAGAGTTGAGAACTCGTCGCGTTTCCTGTCACGTTTCACGTCCGACCGGAGAGAACCTGAGACCAAGAGCAAAAACTAGCACCCAGCTCAGGGACAGCAGGAAGTGAGCACATTAAATGCAGTTAACACACAAAAAAACCCCAGAAAGAAATAAAACAACACCACTGCTATAAGGGTAATAAAATTAGGCTTCAGTCTTGTTTTTTCTTTCTTCTCCTTCATCTTTCTCCATCTGAGCCTCGCACTCCTCCCTGCATTTGTGTCCTAATATAGTCAGAGTTGAGTGCTCTTCTGTCCTCCTCAGTGGAGTGCCTCTATTCAAATCTCATCTTCCTAAATCAGCGCTGCTGCAATTACACACACTCACACACATTCACACACACACACACACACACACACATACTCATACACACACCAGGTGGGAGGAGGAGGAGGAGGGTGAGGAACATGCCACTGTAGTAAGTGAAATATCTATTAATGTGTGTGTGTGTGTGTGTGTGCATGTGTGAATATGGACAGTTCCATAAAAGACAAAGAAGAATGAAAAATTGGCAAAGCACTTGCTAGGCATGTCATACGCTAAATCTTCCACTAATGCAGCTCAGCCACTGCTGTGAATCCCAAATAGACACACACACACACACACACAATCTCCTCCTCCTGTTATACAATGCAATTATTTGCTAATTAAAATATGAGTCTTATTTGTTGAAATTTATGAATTTCTTTGAAGTTATAAAACAGAAGATATAAAACAAAAATATGAGTTTCACAAAATGTTTACTAAATTGTTGTGCAACATAAATAATTAGCTCAAAAACTGAAAGCTAATCAATTGAGGGTCACATCAAGGTTCAGGAACGCTTTTGGAAACGAACTGGATTGTCGTGGAAGTGTAAATGCTCCTGTGAATATGATTTTTTTTTTTTTAAATTATTATTAATTGATTAATTAATTAATTTATTTATTTATTTAGCATTATCATTATTTATTTATTTATTTATTTTTATCAAGCTTAATTCGTTTGCTTTTTTACTTGATTATTTTGGCGGCAGCAAGCAAAAAAAGAAATTTCTTCTAGACCACATTTTTTTACATCATTTCACATGAAGATTAGTATTAAATTCATGCTAATACAAAACTCAAAACAGGAAGTTACCTAAGAAATCTGACCAATCAGAAGATCCCAGGTTCCAGTTCTACGTTTTGCTCGTCAGGATCAGGATCAAGTTGCTCGTTAGGAATCTAATTTGAGATCGGATTTGTGTGAAGCCGCATTGTGGCCGTGTTGAAAGCTCTACGCGAGTCAAATTCAGTAGAATCAAAGTTTTCACACCTCAGTTTTTAAGTGTGAAAAATGCTTAAAAGCGAGGATAACTTTTTTCCCACCTGTATTAAAACCCAGGATAATTCAAGTATCTCTCTCTCTCTCTCTCTCTCTCTCTCTGTCTCTCTCTCTCGCTCTCTCTCTCTCCACACCTTTCTTAGCAGATGTTAATACTCCAAGGCGCTTTGCTCAACATGCCCCAAAACAGCCGGTCTCTAATCTGCATTACAAATTGCTGTTTCTTCCCACCGGCATTTTCCTTCATTGTTTCTTACATTATTTTGCATGACGAAAATATATTTTGCAATATTACACCCAAACTGCGCTTTATTAGACCCAATATAACGTCCTGATTAAGCCATTAAAGACACATCTGCTATCCTAATTTCTTTTTAATTTATCGAGGACCGGGATGCATACTGCGGCGGCCGTGCTGACATTTTAATTAAGTCCAGACAGTTAGAGTGATTACAGGCGTGGAGGAGAAGCCTGACTGGGGTGTGGAGGGTGCTGGAGCACGGATACGCGGTTTTGTGTGGTGATGTTTGGGCGATTTGCGTCCAGATGCTGTTTTTTTCCTGTAGTGAGTTGCCAGGTGTATCTTTATACAGATAAACTGACGCGCTAATCAGTGTGATAATTAGGTGATTGATTTACATGTTAATGCTAAACTTTGTATGCAGTTTGTAGCTTGATTAGTGTTTAAGTTTTCCACTATTCAAGAAGAAGAAGAACTGAGCTTTTATTATTGCCATACAAACATTACAGCACATTTCTTCGCATATCCCAGCTGAGGAGGTTGTGGTCAAAGCTCAGGGGCAGCTATGATACAGCGCCCCCTGGAACAGGGAGGGTTAAGGGTCTTGCTCAATTGACCAACAGTGTCAGCCTGGTGGTGCAGGGGCTTGAACCATGATCCACCAATCAACAATGCTACTTTCTTCCAAGCTTTATTTTTCTTCTTAATGTTGCTATACATATTTAATGTCATATACAACGATCAGGCATAACATTATGACCACCTGCCTAATATTATGTTCCCCTTTTGCTGCCAAAACAGCCCTGACCCATCCTGCACTATGTATTCTGACACTTTTCTATCAGAACCAGCATTAACTTCTTCAGCAATTTGAGCAACAGTAGCTCGTCTCCACACAGGTCAGCCATCACTCATGACCCTGTCTCCGGTTCACCACTGTTCCTTCCTTGGACCACTTTTGATAGATACTGATCACTGCAGACCGGGAACACCCCACAAGAGCTGCAGTTTTGGAGATGCTCTGATCCAGTGGTCTAGCCATCACAATTTGGCCCTTTAGGTCAAACTCGCTCAAATCCTCACGCTTGTCCATTTTTCCTGCTTCTAACATCAACTTTGAGGACAAAATGTTCACCTGCTGCCTAATATATCCCACCCACTAACAGGTGCCATGATGAGGAGATACTCAGTCTTATTCACTTCACCTCTCACTGCTCAGAATGTTATGCCTGATCGGTGAATGACCCTCAGAGCTGAAGAAGTTCCTGGACCATGTGCAGCATAGGGCTGGTCCGAGAAATCATTCGAACCAAAAAGTCTGAAACATAGAATTGTATAGAACGTCTCTGTTACAATTTCCTTTCTCTGGAACTCAGAGAGTGCTCCAGTATGACACAAAGCAAAGGATGGAGAAAGTGGAAAAACTGGAGTGTCCTGCACAGAGCTCTGACTCTGACTCAACCCCACTGAACACCTTCATATGAACTGGAACTGGAGTCTCCTCAACATCAGAGTCTGATCTCACTAATGCTCTTGTAGCTGAATGAATCATCTAGTGGAAAGCCTTCAGAAAAAAAGTGGAGCTCATTATACAGTAAGGAGAGGGTAAAAATCTGGATCACATATGGATTTGATGCCTAGGGGTGCACATACTTTTGCCTATTTAGTATCAAGTCCTTGTCACTTGTCAGTGTACATTTGCAATTTCTTTCTTTCTTTATTTATAAAAAGTTAGAGAATAAAGCTTGTAAAATGTCTGAGTTGTTTATTAGGACCCATGTACACACACAAAGCCAGAAGCTCCTCGCAGTGCAGATGTAACACGCAGTGACGCAGTTGTGGCCTTTCGCAATATAATAGAAGCTGTCTTCTTTCAGTAAGCAGTCGATGCTAAGTGTAATTACGGTCTAATGACAGTGTACTGTGTACAGAGTCTTTTCTTTGCTCTAATTTTCATGGTCTCTGTGTTTCTTCATTGTCTATAAGATGTAAAAGGCTATGTGCAAGCTTTCATCCTTGGCGTCCATACTTCCCAGTTGCTTAGCAACAGTGTCCTCATGAACATAAGCGCTTGAACAATGCGTTTGCCTTCTCATGCCGAAAGCACAAATTCATTAGGGAACTTATAGAGCGCTGAGAAAATGCTATCCAAATGATAAATCCCTGTCAATGTCATGGTACAGTACTGACGACACGTGACGAGACGTCAAGTCGGGGATAAAATGACGTGTGTGTGTTTGGTGCTGTTACGGTAAAATAATCAACAACAGAGTTGTTAAACTTGATTATTTTCCATCCTCAAGTGTTTGTGTTTAGTTGCATTAAATGTGGCAGAACATCCCTAATACAAGTTCTCTTGAAGTTATAGCACTGTGGCCAACTGTAGTCTGTGTGTAGTCTGTGTGTTTTTCCCTGCCCCGACCCCCTGCTTCAGCCAATGAGTGTTTTTCCCCTTCGGAATTGTTAGGACTTGTTAGGACTTTTGTTAGGAATTTTTTGAAGTGTGTTAGAACTTGTTAGGACATGATTTCCAGTCCATTCACTGCAGGGTGTGGCCACAGAGCACAAGGGTCTACTGCGATGCCAGACCGAAACCCATGGACTGTGTAAGCCAAGTGTTGTTATTTTGGGGGCAGTGGTGGTTCAAGTGGTTAAGGCTCTGGGTTGTTGATTGGAGGATCAGGGTTCAAGCCCCACCACCACTAAGCTCCACTGTTGAGCAATTGAGCAAGGCCATTAACCCTCCCTGCTCCAGGGGCACTGTATCATATCTGCCCTTGTGCTCTGACCCCAACTTCCTCAGCTAGGGTGCTGTAATATATATGTGGCAATAATTAATGCTTTGTGCCCTCATTTCTTCTGACAGTTACAAAGTGCTGACACTGGAGACTCCTTTCATACATGGTACACACACACAAGTCCTTGTGAATCTGCTGTTACTATGGAAACCATGACATAGTAGAACAAAAGTATTGATTTACATTGCTCTAATATGAACCAACGCTTCTGACCAATCAGGATCCAGGATTCATCAGAACTCTCTTACAGTGGTATTTATGCCGTTTCAGGATTCAGACCTGGAATTAAGGTGTAGTTGCTGTGATGATCCCCCGTCGATCTGGTGGACAGGAGGCCGTAACAGTGATTTTGTGCAGTCATGCTTTTGGTATTCCTCAGAGCTAACAGCTTAACCGCTGAGCTTCCACTGCGCTTGTTTTCAAAGAAACAGATAACACAGCAGTGTGTGTTTGTGCAACAGGACAAAAAAACACCACTTCTTTTAGAGCTGAAGTGTGACTGATTTGCTCTCTGCCTGTTGACCGTTTGCTTTAAACCAGCATGGAACACACAGGTAACAGAGCGAGTGAAGAAGTTTGTCCTTCAAATCCAAAAGGATATTTTCTGGACTGGTGAGACAAAGACACGGAGGAGTAAATGGAAGAGGCCTGGGGGCCTAGTCAGCCTGCTGAGAAGCTGTCTTAAAAGAATTTCTTTTGGAGCTCAAAATGGGGAAAAAAAAATTTCCATCACAAAGAAGAGCTCAGCCTCGTTGGCACTCGTGCCCTCGCCATCAGCGGGCTGGTGCAAAGGTTATATGAAAAACGGAATTAAAGGAAATTCCACAATAGCCCACCAGATTCCATGTTTCATTCCTCTACATTCTGAAGTCATCTCTAACCGGTGCCTCGTATCGTCTCTAATCTTTTGACTTTGTCACATGGTACGTTGTGATTTTGCAGAAGCCTGAGGACACACTTTATTTAACACTGCCACGTGTTGCTCTATATTTGTAGTAAAAATGGCTTGGAGGGAGTTCGAGGGGCGGGGTTATCGCCTTAATCGTGATCAATTGAGGCATGGAAAATGATCAGAAATGTCAGCGCTCGTTGTCAATTACACGAAACCTCAGAATGAAGTGTCACCACAGTAGCAGGCTATGACGAATAAATGCTGTGAATGCTGCATCATCAAAACCTGAGACGTAGATCAGTCTTAAAGCATGCTCTTTCTGAATGTAAATCTAAATCAGTACATGAGAGTCTGTGAATCAGAGATTTTTAAGATTGGATGCGATATTGGATTAGATCCTGTGTATCATCGTTGTAACTAGCAAGTCATGTCTTTGCTATGTCTCATACAGTATGAAGGCGTGTCTTAATAGTTGAAAACATTATCATAAAATGGTTTAAAGTGAATCTGACTGAACTTTGAGTGCATCAGCAAGGCATCAGATCCAATCAAATGTAAAGAAAGTGGTCATCTATGACTTTAGATACTTGTTACAATAGCTCTGTCCCTTTAATACCCAAAGTGTTAGAAAACTAATACATACATTTGTTGTTGCAATATAGTCATCTGACCCACAGAAGCAAACACAGATTTTATTGTTTACATACACAACCTTATATACAGAAGTAAAACCTTCCCATTTTATCCAGGCTTGGACCGACACTGAGGGTTAACCCCACCAATGGCTGGATTGCTTCCCTGCCCGGGAACCTGAGCTTAGGATCCTGATGCTGGACTACCAGAGAACAACATCAAAAATAGAGTAAAAATGGGAAAATACACGTTCATAAAACAAAATTTACTTCTAGACATGTAGGAATGATAAAAATATATAGAAGATAAAGAAAACATAAGGATACAAGCAAGCCACTGAGGGGTCAACTCTCAATTCTGGTCCTAAGCCTGGATGAAATGGGAGGGTTATGTCAGAAAGGGCATCTGGTGTAGAACCTCTCCAAAATTAAATAGTTTGACAAGATGATCTGCTGTAGTGGACAAGAACAACATAAAAAATATAGGAATAGATCATCAGTCACTGACAGCGTGACTGTATTTTGATTAATGTGCATGATATGATAGGTTGTCCTGGTTGAGGGCTTGAATGGCCTGCAGGAAGAAGCTCTATGTTCTCTGTGTTAGCCTTCAGGGAATAGAATCGCTTCCCTGAATCCATCAGAGAAAAGAATGCAGGCCGAGGTCCTTCACTATCTTTCTGACCTTGGTCCAGCAGTAGACAGGTCAGGAAGCTCAGTGTGGATGATACGCTCAGCTGATCGCACCCCCCTCTGGAGACCTCGCTCTCCAGCTTTGAGAAGCAGACTGTGACTTTCTCTATCAATGATGCATGTGTCGAAGGTCCTTAGCATCTTACAGGGCAGTTTAAAGTCTAAGTTGGTAAAGATGATGACATCACCAGGGTGTTAAATATGTCAGGACAATGGTTCTACATGATGTGAAACTGTCCACTCTCCGCTCGTCCCCTGGGGTCCGGTCGATCCTGCTGTTTTCCTGGTGCTCGGTTTCCCAGAAGCCCTCCTCAAGCCATGCTCTGAGATGATAAACGTGTTTCCTGCTCTGACACTCTCAGCATGCATGCTGCCATTAGCACGGTTAGCGATGTGAGCACTGCTAGCAACGATAGCTCTGTTACTGCTGCAGCCTCACAGTGAGCGTAAAAAGTGTTTAGCTCATCGAGCAGAGAAGCTTCTCCATCACCGTTCTGGAGGATATTAATGATTTGAGTACACAGGCATGAATATAAGTTTTTTTTTTGCGTGGACTGTTTGGGATTTTAATGGAACCGAAGTGAGACTGTGGCTAATTTCTTTCTAGTCCAGACTGTAGATTCAGGCAGTGTATTAAATTTTTGCCTCAGATCTAATGTCACGCCTGTGAGTCACTGTTAAAAATGGTTAAATAGTTAAATACGTAATGTTTACAGCATGTTATAACATTTCGTTCTATCATTACAGAACGAATAAAGAGAAATGGTAATTTCCGAGTTGCTTTAACGTTAAAAAACTTTGCTTAGTGTCCCTGAATAAACTCTGGAATAATCTTCTGAATGGCTCGGACCCGAGTGGAAAACTCAGCCCAGGATGCTGTTAGGAAATCCATCACACTGGGTCATGTTTCAGCTGTCTGGACATCCTGCTTTTAGAAATGAGCTAAACTGCTTATGTCTAGATCCTAAAGCCATTAGACTTTATTCATTCATCATCAGTGTGTTTATGATTCACTCGTTTAAGCCTAAATTAAGGCGATGAATTCTGTTAAGCTGGGTGATGGAGAAAGATGTGATTAGCACACCACACTTGCTGTACTGTACGTGTAGGTCTTGTGGATTGCATAAGCATAAGTTTTTACGTAACTCTTCACTTCCTGGAACATAAAAGAACCAGGACATGGGGTTATGCTAGAAATGCACTAACTGAAATGTTGAATGTAACTATAAAATATCAATTATTAATAATTAAGGATGAATAAATTAAAAATTGGCAGATTCCTGAGCTATAAGTGGAACACCACACTTCAGGGCATGCTGATATAGGAAAATAATTCACTTCTCACCAAGTTCATTAAAAAAGCGCTTATTCATTTATTAGATTTTTAATGACTGTAATCAAAAACCAAATGAGATTCTCGCATTTAGGATACACTTAGATATTAAGAACAGATATTTAGACTAAATTAGCATAACACACTGTCGATTTTTCTTCTTTTTCACAGTTTTCCGAGAGAAATTCTGTGTAAAACAACCACCATGTGGATACCTAAAAAAAACTTTCCCAGGCCAAAAAGGCGCTGATGTTTTATTTTATAATAATATAACTGTTCCTAGTACAGAATCCGACAGGACATCCGATGGGATAAACAATAAAAATGTGCCATAAACCACCATCTGCTTTACACACAGTCCCTGCAGGGAGGTCTTGCCAAACAGATGCAGGAATAAAAATGGCAATTAATTAATATTTTAGTGTTGTATGAGTGGTGAGAACGGATCAGCTGAGTACGGTGTGAACTGTGGGGGAAAAAACGATATGATAGCAAGATAGCAATAATGTGTTTATATTTACAGAGTTTAGATTTTAATTTGGAGCATTATTATTATTTTTATCATATTATTGATCCGACATGTCATTACCTCTGTTTGTGTCAGTGTGCTAGCGATGAGCTTCATGTTCCAACACTTAAGCAGCATGTTTTATATGTCGAGATCTGACCTCAAAGAGAGCGTAGTCGTTTATGATGTTTGTTTGTTTTTGTTTGTCCAAAAAATAATAATAAAAAAATAAAGGCGCTGATATTTTGTGCTGAAAACGTTCACTAGACTCATGTCGCATGGTATCACTTGGGATCAGAGCATTTCTTCTTTTTCTTCTTTTCTTACCCGTACGAGCGATCTATTCCTGATGCCACTATCGCTATCGACGCATCTTTAATCACGCTTTGTGTTGGCTGAACATACTCGAAACCCGCTGACTGGATTTATTGACTTTAGGAGTGTAAATGTATCACCAGATAACAACATGCTATACAGATGTTTCCTGTCAGAAGAATATTCTATAACTGCTCCAGTATTATGAAGCCATAATCACATTACTGTGGGCAATTTATGGGCGATGCAGCCCTTTTTTTCCCTCACATTTCTCCATGTAAATTTCCCCTCACACCTTCTGGCACAACCTCATGCTTTATCTCAAGCAGTGGAATTATATTTTCTTTTCTGTCGTCATCTTTTTTCAACAACAACAAAAACATACACATATATATATATATATATATATATATATATATATATATATATATATATATATATATATTCTAAATATATTCTTTTTTTTTGCCTGCTGCTTTTAGTAGGCCTCATCTCTCAGGGCTATGGCGTTTCCTTTGTTTCCATTAACCTGAACACAGTGCATTATCACAGCCTCCATTATCACCCAGGACAAAATATGAAGAAAATGTATCTTACCTGCAATCCATGGTGGCTCCACTCCACTCGAAATAGCACCCGAGGTGACATTTTAATATAATAATTGTGTAGGTTGTGCTTGTGTTCCTGCACACAGGCAGGTGACAGAATGAGTTTCGACTCAGTGAACTTCTCTTTCTAACAATAGTGTGAGGTCTGTAGGAGGTTCTGTTTTTATAGAGCACAGCATGATCTGTTTTTAATGCCAATAAGGACGCAATTGCTATGTTATGTGCTGTTCATTACGCTTGGTTTGTCAGTTTGTGTGCCTGATGCCAGTCATATACTGGTTGCATGCATAAACAAGGACTGGATAGAGATTTTCATGGTTACAGAGAAGAAGAAGAAGAAGAAGAAGAAGAAGAAGAAGAAGGATGATGATGATGAGAAACTAAGGTTTCACAATTGTGTAGAGAGCAGAAAAAAATAAAATAAAATGAAGAGATTGATAAAAAATAGTTTTTATTTATTTATTTTATTTTTACATTTTATTTATTTATTTATTTATTTAATTTCCTTAACTCACCTCACCTGACTTCAGCCCAGTTTACTGTCTGGTTTTCAGTTGCACATTCCCCAATGCCCGTGTGGGTTTCCTCCAGGTTCTCTAGGTTCCTCCAGCTGTCCATCAACTGTAAATTTCTCATATATGGGAGTGTGTGTGTTCACAATGATCACCAGAATAAAGCCAGTGCTAAAGTGAATGAGTTACTGAATGGATAAATAAGGCTTCCTCTGGACTTGTAAGGATTTCTTTGAGAAGTAACGTGTACTGAAGGGTATTTAACCAACACACCAAATTTCAACTCAGTTGAACACTGTGAGAGATTTTAGAGTGACATTTTCTCCACCTCATCACCAGAACACCAGCTGAGTGAAGATCTTTTAGAAGAACCGTTCTCCTCACTCGAGCTCACGTCTAGAGATTTATAGAATTGATTTGAAGATGCATGGAAGATGTTCTAGATATAAGTAGCTGTGACTTTGCACACAAAACCAATATTTGTATATCAGTTGTTCAGGAAATTGATAAAATAATATTCACCTTGTTTTATTTCCCTGACTCCTTCTGTCTGTCTTCTCTGTTCAGCGTGGGGTTTATATCTGAAACCTGCCTCACTCAATAACTCCATCTGCAGCCGTTATCTCACAGTGGGTGCTGTTGTTATTTAGCACTGGGACATGACCGTGTTTTTCTCCATGAGACTGAGACACAGTCCCTCAGGCATCACAAAAATAAAGACTATGGAGGACAGCCATCACCGATATCAAAGCCAGATTAGAATAGAGACAGACGTTAATAACCAGCTCTGGTACCTGCCATTAAAAGAGCTTTTATTGATAGACTGTGTCTGGGGAAGTCAGACATGCTGTAGCACCAATAAAAGCTCCACGTAAAAAATAAAAAGTGCCTTGTTCGGCTGTTATCGACTCCATAATTGTGGCTCTGTCCTAAATTTCACTGTGATTAGGTGGAGAGGTGGCGATTGTACAAGCTCTGAATCTCCAAAACAGCCAATAAACAAGACCACAGGTTTCATTTTGAAGTCTGCTTCCTGCATTTTCGATCTAGTATTCAGCGAGCTTAATACTAATTTATTCATATTTCATGCTGATTAGCCTGTTTACGCCTTCCGCTAAACAGAAGGCTGGCCAAAAAAAAAGTGTCCCTGCACTGATAAGTGTGCTCGCTGTATTCGAGTGTGAGCTACTGCCTGTTAAGTAAGATTGAGTGCAGGTGCTTCAAGGGGAGATTGCTTTCAGGAAAAGGGTGTTTTGTCTACTAAATAGATCTTTAACGCGAGCCGACTGGATTTATTTCTTACATCTTCATGCATTTTTCATGCACGGCCGTCCTGGGAGCATTTGGCCCAGCCCATAAACCCGTCCGGCTTGATGCATGCGGGTCGTGGTGAAATTAGACTGATCCATGCCCAAATCACATCGGTGCAGATCTGCGTCAGCGTTTCTGTCACTCAACTCCCCGAGCTCGGTTCATTTTTTTACCACAGTCCCTGAGAGACGACTTACTCCTTCACTCTTTCACTCGGCGTCAGCTTTAAAGATTAAACCCAATGCTATGACGAATACAGGCAGTGAATAGCAATGGAGCTACAATTTTTACACTCACTCATTCATAAATTACACCTGACTCATTATGTGCTGAATTATACATTTATTAGCTACAACCATGAGCCATATTAGCAGGTGCACCTACCACATGCACCTACTGTGTCCACCTATACTGTGTCCACCTATACTGCGCACCTGTAGTCTACACCTACACTGTGTCCATCAATACTCTCAATAGTCTCCACCTATACCATGCACTCACATGTCTCCACATATACTGTGTACCTTCTGTGTCCACAAACACCATGTACATGAGCTGTCCAGTGTCCACCTATACTGTGACTATTTATGTACCTACTATGTCCACCTATATGGTGTCCATATATACCATGTATGTACCATGTCCACCTATATTGTGTCCACCTATACCGTCCATCTGTAGTCTCCACCTATTCTGTGTACCTTCTGTGTCTACCTATATGGTGTCCACTTATACCATGTATGTGCTGTATTCATCTACATTGTGTCCACCTATACCATGTCCACCTATACCATGCACCTTCAGCCTCCACCTATTCTGTGTACCTTCTATGTTCACCTAAACCATGTCCACTTATACCATGTATGTGCAGTGTCCACCTATATGGTGTCCACCTATACCATGCACCTACTGTTTCCACCTGCCTCCCACCTGCGGACAATGGCCATCACTTTTAAAAGGCCACAACAATCTAATCTTTAAAGAACAACTAAATCTGTGTTCTCCTTGTATCCATGGAAACCGTTTTTGTCACTAAGCAATACCTCTAAAGTTTGAGTGTCATTTAACCCTCAACAACCCCCTTTACCTTGTTTACTCTTTCTCCACTCCTTCACTATTCCATCCCATTTTCTGCCACTTGTTTGCACCTCGATTCTTTCATTCCTTTCACTCTTGATCCTCTATTCCTCAACCCCATCCACTCGTCTACCTCTCAAAGACTCCATTCTTCCTCTCACTCACCAATATGACCACATCACATATCTCTGATCCACCAATCCCTCACTCCTTTTTTTCTCCAGCCCTTCTTTACCTCCTTCACTCCTGCACAGTTCCATCCCTTTTGACTACCACTCTCCACTTTTCTCTCATTTATTCTTTCACTCCATTCATCCACGCATGCTTTTAATCCATTGTCAAAATTTACACACCTCTGTTCTTCCACTCATCCATCAGTTTGCTCCATCACTCCTGCACACTTTCTTTCTAACCTCCACTCCTCCCCTTTCTTGATGCCTCAACTCACTCTTTAATTCTTTATTCCATCATTCTGTTTGCTTTCCATCCCTTTGTCCTTCCAATCTTTCACTTTTCACACCTCCATTGCTTCACCTCATTCACCCACCTCCTTTCCTCTACACTTCCTCAATATTTTCAATCCTCCATTTCTTCAATCCTTTTTACTATTTCACCAATTAATCACTGCTCCACTAATCCCTCACTCTTCCGTTCTTTTAGTCATCCTTTACTTTATTCATTCAGACCTCAATTTCTCTACTTCACTCCTCCTTTTTACCCTATACCTCAAATCCCCTTGACTTCTTCTTCTTCTTCTTCTTCTTTTTCTTCTCCACCATTTATCCAATTTCTTCATTTTCGATCCCTCGCCTCCAACTTTCCTCTTCTTTACACTTTTTAAATCTTCCATTCCTCCACTCATCCTCCCTTATTCTCAGCCACCTGTCCTCCACTCCTCCTCTTCTCCTCATCTTCACAGATGTGACCAGAGTGCTGAATGAGTCACCTAAACAGGAAGCAGCGGTGTGTTGTGTGTTGTATTAAGATGCTTTGAGCTTTACAACAACAGCAATCATCAATAATCTCACATGTAAGTCTGGACCAGAACAGAAAGCGACGTGTCGAAAAGCTTTTTATTCACTATGGAAACAAGACAAGATCTCTTATTCTCCTCGCAAGGATTCTCTCATTGTACCGATCTGAAAAGATTCAAAACACTGACCATGTCAATGGAATCATTTCCTTTATTTCCTTCCCCAAATCCACATAATGCATGTTCTAATTTCTACACACAGCCCATTATTTCCTTAATAATCTTTTTCCTCTTTACAGAACACCTTCCTACTCCTTTCAATCCATGTTACATATACACAGACACCCTTATATAACTGCAGCGGACAGTCTCAGGAACAGGAACTGGCTCTTAGACATGGCTTTTAAATGGCATCTATCCTTTGAGTTTCCTGACTTCCGTCCTGACTGGAAGCACTTCCTGTTTCCTTACATTAAGCGTTTTCTTTTCATTCTCCAGCTTCACCTTTCTCTTTATTCAACAGCTTGACATGTGGCTTAGCATAACACATTCATTGCCGTATAATAATTTCGTACTGTTAGCTGAGACAGCTAGTGGTTATCCAGTGGTTTAAACATCTGTCAGATGATTGGTCATGTTTTAAACAGATTAGTGAGACCTTCCTGGCGGTCATGGAGCTGGTTAGGATTTTTCTGTTTGGAGAGAGTCTCAACAAATCGCTCTGCTACATGCTGTCCTCAGGATCCTGGGAGAATTGCCAAGAGAGACACGGAGGCGAGTTATTTTAGGTGGCAAGATCTCAAAGTTTTTTCAGAAGTATGAGCTTATTATATACAGAGTTTGGCAAGCAAGTGAGTTGAATGTATGAGGAGGAATCTGATTGGCCGGAGACAGGCATGGTTCTGTCTAATCTAATGGTCTGAATGTAAGGAAAGATAACTCCTGATAAGAAGAGGTAGAAAGAGAAGAACCGGATGTATGTCTGGGCATGATTGACCACAGAAATGTAACATCTGGTTCAAACTGGTTTTGGAGAACAAAAGGGGTGACAAAATAAGCCAGCACCATTATTCCTACTTAATAACATGTTTATGTCATGTCATTATTTCAAGCCCAGCTAATTCAAGACCAGCTTTAATAAAAGTTTAATTAATGAATGCTACATGGTTAGCAAAACTAGCCTAGAGTTATTTAAGACTAGCAGAACATTATGATATTATTATACCAATAATCAATGACAGAGCTATGGTGTAATGAAGCAGAGTTACTGTGACCACACTAAAGATGCTTATTTTCCCCTAAGACAATGCACTAAAGTGTTTTATTTCATTTGACACATACGATTTATCTGTTTATCGCTACATTAAAATGTTGCAAAGACATAAAGACTTTCATTATAGCTATAGCTACAAACACACCTTCCTGTATAAGACTCTTCAGTCAGTGGAGACTCCTTCCATAGATCTGCTGTCATAGAAAATGAATTAACTCCTTCTGACCAATCAGAAGCCAGAATTCAGGAGCATTCAAAAGTATTAGTGATTTTTTTTTTTCATGCTGCTTTTATTTTTCTGGTTGTTTTCTGAAATATGTTGCGTTTTTGAACTTGATAATGCCACTCGTTTAAAGACACACACACACTTACACACACACACACACACACACACACAAGTGTGGAGTGATTCATTTGTGCTCCATGAGGTTGAAGTAAATCAGCAGTGACTGGCATTAAGAGCCATCGCTCCTCGCAGACACTCGGGCGTTTACAGCGCCGCTCCGTCTCAGTGCGCTGACTCGCCAGGATGTGACAGGGTTTGTTAAAATCATGTCATGTCTGTTTGAGAGTAGATAATATCATGTGATTGGTACAAACAAGAAATTAATAGTGAAATGTAATCACGCAGTGAAATGGTACCAAATGCTGCGAGGACCTCGGAGTCTCGGATATTTCTCTCCGATATATAACTTCCATAAACGTGACAAAGAAGACAGAATTCTTTGTATAGAGATAAATAGGGTGTGACAGAAGTGCCGTGGAGTACAAGGCCTCCTGTATCTTTGTTTGGAAGCTCGGACTGTCGGATTCATGGAAGTGCAAATGTCAAGGATTTCTGCCTGAGTGGCACCGAAGGACCCTCAGGACCTTTCCTTGTCTTTTTCCTTTCTTTGCATCTATTTTTTGTTTTTTTTTTCTTCTGCTTTCATCTGAGCTTTTCCTGCTTCTATTAGAGTGAACCTTCGGATACACAACAACCTTAAACAGCTTCTGGCCAGTTCCAGGCCAGTGATTGTGTAACTGGGAACTTTTCAGTTCTAGGGTTTTAAAACTGGAAATTTGACAATGATTTACATTTATGACATTTGGCAGATGCTGACTTACATTTTTATCTTATTTTATACAGCTAAGCAATTGAGGGTTAACAGCCTTGCTCAGGGGCCCAGACCCGGATGGGAGTGAGGTTTAGGGGAGTGAGTGTGGGTGCTGTGCTGGTAAACCTCACTCCCCTGATCTCAAGAGGCGCACTAGTGACTGACTCTAGTGGTTGCTGTCTTTAGCTGTCTGCCTCCCATGCCGGAGACCCGGCTTCGAGACCCGTTAAAAGATTAAGTCCAAGCTGGACGTGATGGAGGAATGGAGATGAAGCTTTTCAAAGATCTCCTGATGTTCTGAAAAGCTGTAATGGGAATCTTAAACTTCCCATTAGTCTGGTACAGCAGTGCAAGCGATATCTGTTGGTTTTTAGTAACACATGTGACACATACTGTACATGATGTATACTAACAACAGTTAGTATTCAGTAACTAGTCCTAAATTATAAACCTAGATGATCTGAACATTACCAGACGTTCACAAATTTCAATTAAGCCACTTGTTTACAGTCTATACTACTATTATGTGTTTGTGTGTTTCTGTCAAGGACAACTTGTCACGCTAATAAGAGATGACGACAATCATACAGCATCATTTTTGTCACATCTCCTCTGAGAAAATCAGGCAGGAAATTTACTTCACCCGTCTTCAGGACCGCATATTTAATTAACCAAAAAAAACTCCTCTGAATGAATAAAAGCAGCAATAAAAGGATCGGCTAAATGATGAAATAAAAATTCTATTTTTTGGCACACAGGATTTAAGTTTTTTTCCCCTCCTCCTTCCTTCCTTCCTTCATTCCTCCATCTCTCTCTTGCACTTTAATAGAATGAATTGACATGCGACGCAGCCGGCTCCTATCGCACGCTGAAATGGATTGTTTCTTCGCCTCCTTTCAGCTTTGCGAAGCAGAGAGGCTTAGAGAAGATGTTTTATTTAATTTTTGGTAATGCACTGAATATTCCTTCAGGCTGCCTTTTCTTGTTATCCTGTAACAAACCTTCCATGACATCCTCAAAAGGGAAATGCAAAAATGATTCCTGTCATATCGGGTGCTCATGGGAAAGCCATGAACCGGCAGCACTGAGACGCAGGTACAGAGTCACAGAGAGACATCTTGAAATGACCAATAATAAGGACAGTGCGTCATGCATAAGTATTCACCCCCTCTACATTTTCCATATTGTGAGCTGAATTGAATTAGCTGTTTTTTTAGGTCATTAATTCTAAATAAAATCAATACAATTGTCCAAATTTTTAACTACATCGGAACCTCGGCATACGAATGGCCCTCCCTTATGAATTTTCGATGTTAGCATTGAAGCATTTTGGCATACAGACTGAACCGAATGCCAGCTAAGTTGCGCGTACGTCCGGGAGCCATTCAACATTTTGGTGAAAAGCCACCGAAGCGAAACTGAAGCGAGATTATGATTTTTATGATTTTTTTTCAAGCAGTGAAAGCTCTTTGGAAAGTCAAAACTTACGACACCAACGTGAGTATAATATACTTTGTTATACAACACCTTCTGACCAATCAGTATGCACTATTCAGCAGCACTGAGGTGTAATGGTATTATCATTCCTCTGAGTGAGCTAAACCTCTATCTATCTATCTATCTATCTATCTATCTATCTATCTATCTATCTATCTATCTATCTATCTATCTATCTATCTATCTGTCTGTCTGTCTGTCTGTGTCTCTCTCTCTCTTTCTCTCTCTCCTTGCCTGTGTTTTTTTTCTCTCACACTGTGGTTTCTTTCTTTCTTTCTTTCTTTCTTTCTTTCTTTCTTTCTTTCTTTCTTTCTTTCTTTCTTTCTTTCTTTCTTTCTAAGCCATCCACAAAGCATTTGAGAGCGGTTAGAGAGAGAAATAAGTCATAAAAGCAACCAGGAGGCCAAGAGTAACCTCACTATTGAGTTTTGTTTTTGTCTTTCTTCATGGGTCAGTGAGGAAAAGTTTAAGGAGGGGGTTGAATACTTACTTTTTTTTGTCCACCAGCTTTTGACCTTATATGGTCATTATGTCCTAAAGAATATGTTAAACTGACTGGTTATAAATCCTGTGTGTAACGGATTCACTGAGAACGGTTTGAGTCGGAACGTCCAGAGAGCACTTGTCTGTCGCAGTTTTCCGTCCAGGACATGAGCAGGACATCGTCTAAACTTTGCAGACTTCATTTAAATTCTTCTCTCAACTTCTCTCTCACTTCAGCATTAAAGAAGATCAGACTGAGAGGAAATGCAGCCTGAGCACTGAAGCCAACGTTTAATATCAGTTTAAGGCAAAGACGTTACAGCATATTAGAAATGGCCATAATGTAATTACCCCGAGTCTTTTAAAGAAGGGTGTGAGGGCAGTATATCCTGATTAATGGAGGGAGAGAGAGAGGGCGAGAGAGAGAGAGAGAGAGAGAGAGAGAGAGAGAGAGAGATTGAGTGAGTGAGTGAGAGTGAGAGAGTGAGTGAGTGAAGGAAGCGAAAGAAGAGAGAGAGAGAAAGAAAGAAACAAACAAGAAAGAAAGAAAGAAAGAGACAAAGCAAAAGGAGAGAGAGAGTGAGAGAGTGAGTGAAGGAAGCAAAAGAAGAGAGAAGGGGAGAAAAGAAAGAAAGAAAGAAAGAAAGAAAAAAAATGAAAGAAAGAAAGAAAGAGACAAAGCAAAAGAAGAGAGAGAGAGATTGAGTGAGTGAGTGAGAGTGAGTGAGTGAAGGAAGCGAAAGAAGAGAGAGAAGGGGAGAAAAGAAAGAAAGAAAGAGACAATGCAAGAGAGAGAGAGAGAAGGGTGTGTATTGTTCCTGCAGTCTGTAGTATATATATAAAGTTCCAGCTTTTCCTGTCACTAACCCCTCACACTGGAGATTCCTTCCATCGCGTTGAATAAATAAATAAATATCTATTAAAGTAAACGTCATTGATTTACGCATATTTTTTAATTTCTGTTAATGCGGAGCATCCGCTGTCCGAATCCGTGTGAACTAGTGGTTACTATAGTAACACTACTGTCTGAGACCGAGTGCGTCGAGATAAACCTGCGCCGCGGTCAGAGCTGCTGTTAGAGAGAATCCAAACTTCCTGAAGGTCTGCTCTGGTTTTTCTGTAAGATCTCAGGAAGTCTCTGCAGACAGAACAAAGCGTATGCCTGACATTTATCATCCATATGGTTGGTTATGCTAGCAGGAATTAGCATCGCATTTTACTCACCTTCGCAAAAAGCAGGGCATTACCAACCAATCGTCATGCTAATCAGGAAACCAGATGGAGAACCAGCTTGCGTCTCGAACCTCACACTCTCTACAAGATGGAACAGTTCATACAGTGTGTTAGAGATGGACAGAGTTACTGAGAAAAAACAACAACAAAATGATCACGTAATTAAAGTGAAGTATTCTTTCTTTCTTTCTTTCTTTCTTTCTGCTTCTTTTGCTTTTTTAATCTCTGTCACTGTCCTTCATTCTGTCTCTCTCTTTCATTCCTTTTAACTCTCGCTCTCTCTCGCTCTCTCTCTCTTCCCTAAACCTCACTATTTAGTTTGTCTTTCTTCATGAGTCAGTGAGGAAAGGTTTTTGGGGGTGGGGGTGGGGGGGTGATGACACTGCAGATGGGAACTTGAGGCCACTGGGTTTACACCGGGGTTAGATAAAACCTTCAATGTCGTCGCTGTTAAGGAGAAAGAAATGGAGTGAAAGAGGAACTGGAGAAATGTTTTGAAGGTTAATATCAACCTCCTAGATTGTGTTGTAGTGCTCGAGCCGCTCTGATGGATTGAGAATAATGTCATCAACCTGCCATAATAAAAAAATTCCCATCAGGCTTGTGGTGAAAGGAGTGTGTGTGCGGGAGTTTATTAAGCTGAATAACCTGTTATTACACCTTCACAAGATGGTTGCCGTGTGAATACCTCATCATCCTGAGAAACTCTCATGCTTACTGTGTATATGCTAGTCTAGACAGTTAATATTAAACATAACGCCAACTTCCTGTTAGAGGTGTTTGAATTTCCTGTCACGCAGCCTTCCATCCTAAACATGGTCTGGTTTACAGAGTTGAACATTGTTGTGAAATAAATCACTAAAACCTTAAAAGTTCAGCTTGTAAAACTGAGGTCTCAGGTCTGATGTGGCATGTAGAAGATTCAGTCACTTTTAACCCTCAAACACTGGAGGGGGGGTGGGGGGTGGATTTGGGGGAGAGAGAGAGAGAGAGAGGGAGAGAGAGAAAGAGAGTGAGAGGGAGAGGGGGGGTGTGAGTGTGAGGGATTGAGTGTGAGAGATTGAGAGAGAGAAAGAGAGAGAGTGTGTGTGTGTGTTTGTGTGTGTGTGGGGGGGGGTGTACGAGAGAGAGAGAGAGAGAGAGGGAGAGAGTGAAAGAGACAGAGGGGGGGTTAGAGACAGAGAGGGAGAGAGACAGAGAGAGGGAAGGAGAGGGTAAGAGACAGAGAGTGAAAGAGAGAGAGAGAGAGAGAAAGAGAGAGGGAGAGAGACAGAAAGAGTAAGAGAGAGAGAGAGAGAGAGAGGTGTAGCTCACTCTGTGAAATAATAAATAATATTACACCTCAGTGCTGCTGAATACTGCGTTCTGATTGGTCAGAAGGTTATTCTAATCAGCAGCAGTTGTGGCAGTAATCCAGCTGCAAATCACAGCTGTATATTAATGCACTCGCTCTAACACAAACACATCCTCAGTAACTGCCTGTTCAGGCTGAGAGTGGATTCAATTAGGCAAGAAATAAAGCTTTCTGTTGAATCCAGGTCTGTTTATGGATTTAAATTCACATGAATATTTACAGATACAGAGAGCTGTAATGTCTTAGACTCTTAATATTCACAAAAAAATAAAAACTTTGTCATCACAATAAAGTCATGAGCTGAATTCCAAGCCAGAATGACAGAAATGGAAATCGAATTTGTTTCAACATATATACTGAGGCTTAAAAACACTCAGCCTGACCCTGCCTACTGACTCCACCTCCAAACCCCATCAGGGATGATACGCATCATCATCGCTGCATCGTTTATTATTTTGACAGCTTGTAATCATCGCTTTGGAACATTGTAATAAATCTGCCATTTCCTGACTGACAAAGTCCACAACAGAAATGTCAAGCGTTAAACGCCGTGCCTGATCGCACCTGCTGCTGCTGCTCACTATTATTCTGGCATTAGACGTCATGAAGACCCGCTCCAGGATGTGAGGAAAATCACACGCCAATGACGAATGGAAGGAACTCCACAGCAGGGGTACGCTTTCTCATATTTCTATTAATCACAGGCCGCTCGTGATGAATAGCATGTTGTAAATTCAGGTACGATGTTAAAAAGCACTCGTCCATCACCGTGTCAGTCCAGCGCTCGGGCCAGATTAGAAGAAAAGACAATTTACCGTCCCTCACAGTTTCATGTATAGAAACGTATAGCTTTTCTATAAGAAAGAAAGAAAGAAAGAAAGAAAGAAAACAACACAGTGAGAGATTTAGAAAGCAAAAGAAGCACAAAGAGAGAGAGAGAGAGAGAGAGATCAAGACTGAAAGAGACAAAGAAACAGAGAATTTAAAGAAAGGAAAGAAGGAAGGAAGTGTGAGTGAGATTTAAAAAGAAAGAAAGAAAGAAAGAGACACAGTGAGTTTTAGAAAGCAAAAGAAACACAGAAGGAGTGAGAGACATTAAAAAGGCAAAAAAGCAGAGAGAGAGAGAGAGAGAGAGTGAGCGAGCTTCATAGAAACGTACAGTTTTGTGAAAAGAAAGGATGAATCCGGAAGCTGTTAGAAGACGGTAAGACTCTCCTGATTATTTACTTCTCCATAAGCTCTGGACGCACGGAGACGGAGGACAATTCCAGAGACGGCGTCTTTCTTTAAAACACAAGCTTCAGGCTGTACGAGAGAAGTTTCTAGAATGGAAAAGTTATTGATCAGAATGAAGCGGTAAACCTTTCAAAAACGGACATTTTCATTTTCTGCCCAGGATAAAAAATGGACTCACGCCATCCGAGTCAGCTGATGGGACCGAGCCACCGTGTCACTTGGCTTGATTGAATTTCTCTCACGGGTTTATTCTGGAGGACACTTCCCAAAGACAAGCGTTACTTTTGGCATTGATTGAAGGCACTGTTTCCCCCGCAGGACCCAGTGCCAATTCTTTAAACTTCTAATATAGAATAAAAAAACACACACTCCAGAGAGTGTGAGTCCAGAACCAGGATTTACATTACAATAATAAGATTATCAAGGAACGGCGAACACTGATGCATTGTTTGCAAGTGAAAGCATTTTAATTAACGTTCCCTGTTTGCTCTGTGTAACCCCCTGGGTCCTACTCGCCACTGTTTCAAGCGGGTCTCGAACCTATCCTGTGGTCAAGCTCAGTGGTCATGGTGTTGGACTACTAACCAGAAGGTTGTGAGTTTGAATACCAGGACCATTAAGCTGCAACTGCTGGTGTAGCCCCCGTGGGTCATAGTCGCACCCGCTCAGAGCGGGTCTCAAACTCCCCTAAACCTCATTCCCATCCGGGTGATGGCACCAACATAATCTTTTTCGGGTCCTACTGATACCCGCTCTGAGTGGGTCTCCGGCATGGGAGGCAGGTGGCTAAAGACAGCAGCCATTAGTGTCAGTCTCTGGTGCACCTCTTGAGATCAGGAGAGTGAGGTTTACCTGCACAGCACCCACAAAAAATCCTGCCTTGATTTCGGCGAATTCCGTTTGGAAACATGTGCACATGTTGATACGTGAAAAGAAATTCCTAAACACGATCATGGCACATTTACTTTAGGCCACACCCACAAGATTCCTGAAAATGACAGCAGCATGTGCTACAATACTGATGTTTCTGTCAAGAAAGAGATAACTAAAACAAAAGAAAGAAAAAGAAAGAAAGAAAGAAAGAAAGAAAGCAAAAGAAGCACAAAGAGAGAGAGAGAAGGGGAGAAAAGAGAGAATCCTGTAAAAAAAAGTAAAAATCCTGCCTTGATTTCAGCAAATTTCGTTTGGAAGCATGTACACATGTTGATAGATACATGGAAAGAAATTTCTAAATAAGTTCATGGCACATTTACTTTAAGCCACGCCCACAAGATTCCTGAAAACGACAGCAGCAGGTCTGAAGCTGAACAATCGTGGTTCAGTCTCCTCGTGCACAAACGTCCACCATCACTGCAATAGGGTCTTCATAAACACCGCATTTCTTGCCTAAATGCTCCCGCGAACGATTTTCTGGAATGTTTGTATAGTTTGGTTCATAATGGCCTATTATTAAAGTCGTTTTGGAGCGCTCCTTCACTCGCTATGCTTCTGATTGCTCAGATTTCTCTCTGGAAATTGTTATTTATCTTTACACAAGTCTTGCCTCCAGCAACAAAAGCCTGTTTCTCATTTCACCCTTGTTTCATGCCAAGTGTCTTCGCCTACGCGACGTGAGCCTTGCAGTCGTAGATCCTGATCGGTATTGCCAAGGAGCTGAAAAAAAACGGAGAAAAAGATAAACGGAGGAAAAATAACAGAAGAGAGGACATAGTGAGGGGGGGAGAGAGAGAGAGAGAGAAAGAGAGAGAGAGAGAGAGGAATTAAATAAACCTTCAGTGCTTCTTCTTAAATGAAAGCGGTATGTGCGGTGCTGAAATCTATTCGTGATGTCTTTATCAGCAGGGAGCACGCTCGGTTCCGCTGGAGCTGGATGAGCCAGAGATGACGGTGCCTACAGAACCCTGGGTGCTTCAGAAACCTCTCTTGAGACCTCACGTTATCTGAATGGCAAGCGTGCCAAGGCTGGGGAGAATGCCAAAGGGTACCAAAGCAGCACAGAGTGCAATTACTGAACTTCTCAAAAGCACACTCCTCAGACTAACCAACAATGCAGCAATGACATGGAGCCAGGATTCAAATTTTGCATCTGCTAGAACTTGGCAAGCAGTCCAGGAGAAAATGACGAATGTGGTTCCATGCTTATCACATATTTTGTTTCCTCAAATCCTTTGCATAGAGAATGCACTCTGGGCAGGTACTTGAACCAACTTTAGTTTCAGAACTGAAAAGTTTGATTACGTCTCCCTGCTTTGTGCCGTACTCGCTCATGCTGCCCCCTGCTGGTCAGCCCAGGACAATAAGACCCTAGTCTGATCATCTAGAAGTTTCCACCCTATTTGTCCATTCAGGTTCCGTCTGGACTCCTACTGCTCACTGTTCTGTGAAGAGTTCCTCAATAAGTCAGTTGTACTTCTTTATTCTGAAAGGGTTTCTCCTTTACTTCACGAGCCTTCATTGTGGTTTGTAATCTTTAAAATGTTCTCTAGACCTGAAATAATCAAATCATTTCAAAGATATTATTTACAAGATCAATATGGAAATGGAACTGAGATCATTTCCTCGTTTCAGACTTCTAGACCTGATCAGCTGCTTATATTTATGGTTCACAGAGTATCTCATATCTGTTGTACACTTTTTTGGCCACAAGCTTCAGAATCTCTCCACTGAAATATCACTCTAACAGCCTCTTTGTGTGAATGTAGGTGGATCTTAGTCATGTTCAAGAAAACGACTTGTGATTGGTGTTTTCAGAAAATTATAATAAACCTGAGGAACAGTCAATGTTCCTGTTCATGTCAAAGAGGTTGAGTCAGAGTCAGGGCTCTGTGCAGGACACTCCAGTTCTTCTACTCCAACCTTCATCTCCACACCATGTCTTCATGGAGCTGCTTTGTGCACAGGGGTGTTATCATGTTGGAACAGGGTTTGAGTGTGTTAGTTCCAGTGAAGGGAACCCAGAAAGCTACACACGAAGATGTTATGTTGCGTGGTAACAAGAGTTTGGATAAAAAACACATAGGCTCAGGGATGCACAAACTAAATTCACACCTCAGGGTCAATTTATTAGACCCAGTCCAGATTGGGGAGGTAAACCATGAAAGCAGATGGAGGCCACTTGAACATTTTTCCAGTCCACTTCCAGTCCAGTTGTCTACCCAAGGTGAAAACCTTTTAAGTCTATGTTCTGTATCTAGTGAAGATTATCACCTAAAACTAGGGGTGTAGTCTCTGTGGTACCGGTGGTACCGGGATTTGTTCTTGGACTTGTCTCAATTTTGGTGGTGACTAAGAGTTTGTCAAAAAATGCTACATGTTTGAGAGATAATAATCCCTTCTGCTAGAAAGCAGCCTAATCAGGGGCACACAGAAGAAGTGAAGACTAGCTGTAGTAAAGGCTTGGCCTTCAAAAGGTTTTGTTTAGGGTTGCTTTGTCCTCTAACCCCTAAGGGTTGTTTTATGTAGAGCTGAAGTTAAGACATCCATTGTGATGCCCAAGACCAGAGCTGCAACCCAAATGACGTTCTACACACTAGGCAGCTACACTGTGCACAGTGTACTCTAGAGTCTAGTGTATAAATGTTAGAAAGGTCATATTTTCTCAAATGGAACATGTTTATGTACTGACCGGTAGTATAATCTGTTTCCCAGTCCATGTGAAATGATGCCTGTAATGTGATTTTAAAAGACATTTGTAAACTGTTTTGTCCACCAGAGTGTGGTCGGCCATCTTGAAATGTTTTTATCCAGCATCTTTGCCAGGTAGCCCCGACCCTCTCATGCAATGTAAGCAAAGCTATGAGTGTTAAATGCATGAAGTGTCCAACATTCCACACTAACATTCAGTGTGTACTTATTTCTATTACAAAATGGTGTGGAAAAGTGCCCCAGTATACGATTTGGGATACACCTCAGGACTTGGAACCCCCAGAAACCTGGTCCTTGACTCAATTGTGACTATTCCTAATCAGCCCTATCCAAAAAACTTATATTACATAACTGGGGCTAAATCTATGGATTTTTGCACCAGAATTGCCCTTAGGTCTCAGGATGGAGCACACATACCTTGGAAAGGAGCGGTAAGGAAAACGCCTGGGGTCTAGCAGGAAGCGATGTGTCTCCGAGGACCTGGGTTACAGGGTTCACAGAGAGCGTGGTGGCACTCTATGCCTCCGGGCAGGAACATCCTGTACACCATGGAAACAATACAGCTGATACTTCTCTTTACATAAATAACACTAGAGTACAGAAATTGAAATGCTTGAAAGAAGATGAGTTGTATTAGGTATAGCGTTGTGTCTGGTTAATTACACTGAATTGGCAAAGGAAATAAAAATGCTTGGAAATGATATGAATGTCAGCAATTTACACTGAAGATGTGGCCACCATTGGAGAGTTAGACAGATCTAATCTGTTTGGCTTGAAAATGAATGGCAGTAAACGCAATTAACCGTCCCTAATGCTGTTGTTTTTGTAATTAATGCTTTTGTTTTTGTAATTACATACAAGAAAAAAGCTTTGGAGCATAAAGGAACCATGAGAGAGAGACAGAGAAAGAGAGAGAGAAAGTAGAGAATCGGAGAGAGATGAACTGAGACGCTGAACAGAAGTAATGTACATCACGTAAACTTTGAACACTCGGCATCAAATCCGCTGAGGAATTCGTTTGTGTTTTGCATGCCCTAACAACATGCTTAATGAGAAGGAGTATTAAAGTCCTCATGAAATGTCTAGAGAGCTGTGATTTGATTCCCGGAGTTGATGTAGTTGATGCATTTTTGTACAGGAGGTCAGGGTGATGCTGTGCTGAAGAGATTTACACAAGGGACAGTCGAGTTCTTCACCTCCCGGTGGATCTAAACAAACTTGATAGCTGCTTAGTGAATAGGGGCGAGTTAACAAGAGCTGTGGAGGAGTTCAAATCACCGCCTTCACCCACACATGTCCGATATGTTAGCGTGTTCGTGGAAATATGCCATTCACGTTTGAGCCGAAGTTAAGGGTCACAGCACCAACGGTGACAGAGCCCCAGGGTCAGCACCAGGAGTCATCTGAACGGTAGATAAATAATATTACTGGCTCTTTATAGAGAAGACCCATGGTGTATAAAGACAAAAATCTCAATCCATCTGAGGTAGCAACATTTTAATCACTGAACAGCCCGAAGCTGATAAACCACACACCGTCTTCCAAATAAATAAACTCCAATCATTTATTCTCCCCAAAGTAATGGGGACTGTAACTGGGAATAGTAAACAGGAACAGCTAACAAGCTAAATATTAGCAAGCAGCTACTCTAGAGGAAGGCAGACCACCAGGAGTGGAAGATATACATCCTTCAGAGCATTTAACTGGATGTAAAACAAGACTAATGCAAAAAAACAGTAACATCTCTAAAAGCTAGTATCATACTGGTGCCCATAGCACTAAAGAATCGGTACGAAAGGCTCTAAAAAATGCTGGTTCAGATATACAGAGCACTTTAAATGAGCGGTAATGTATACAGACTGCATGAGTCTCTCAACCTGCACGTAGCATTTTGCTAATGTAGCTGAAGCTGTGCACAGTCTCAAGTACCTCAGCATGGCTCTGCAATTACTCCATTTTAAATGAAGAAAATTACAGCTTAGTGGGTAGCCATTGTGGCTTGAAAGTGGACGCTACTCAAAGTGAAAGTTCTCCAAGCAGTTTAATATTCTCATTTTCCTTCCAGCCTCGGCTGATGATGCAATCCAAACAGGATATTAGCAAAACACCGTTCCAGTGTCAATCTAGAAGACCAATAACAGGTCAAGTTTATTCATAATCTCAGGCCATGTTTCTGATTCACATCTGTTCAGCCAAGAGCTTTTCCCATGTGGCGTCGAAGCCGGGAGCTGGATCTCTCTCCAGGTGATCCGTTGGCATCCAGCTGAAGCTCAGGAATCAATTAGACCCTCGAACTGCAGACCTGATAGGATGACTGCTCCATTTCAATTACAGCTATTATTATTTATGATTTGCCACCTCTGGCTTCAGGACCCCGCTATATCAGTCACAAGGCAAGGGTGAAACGATCGATAGCGTTCAGCAGCACATATTGGAATTTTTCCGACATCCAAATAATGGTGACTGCAATAATATACCAACCGAGCCAAATTAAATAATCACAAGCTAGCCTTGGAAAACTGTCTGCTCTATAAAAACACACAGCTGATTAAGTTGCCACAGCTGATTATTAAAATGAATTTGTGTATGCAGTTAAAAAAATGTTGAAGGTGAAGACAAGGAAAAGCTGCAGGGCTTAATCGAGGAACGCCACATGAGGTAAGAATACAACCTGAATGTTACAAGGCAGCACACTCACACACACATTTATACACTTATTCACACCTAGGGTCAATTCTGCCTAGTAACATGTCTTTGGAAGTCTGGGGAACTCTGAGGAAACCCATATGGACACAGATGGTGTTGTAAGCCAGACTCAGGAAAGGTGAGACACATGACCACAGGATAAAATAATGCAGATGTAAGAGCAGGTATTTCTAATGGAAACAAAAAAAACATTCTTTCCCCAGAATTAACACTGACGCAAATTCTTTAATCAAATATTTCGGGACATTTAAGTCCTGATTTTGTAACACTCATTGTTTCTGACATCCTTCAAGACATTATACACCCTAGTGTGTCTATTAAACACAGATTTACATCTGTCATTGAGGTGACTTGCCCCGCCCTGCAGCCACCTGGTCTTTTGTAAACCGGTGCTGTCCATTCAGCACCAGCAGTAGTAGAGTCAGTAGTGCATGCAGATTGCTTGTGATGTGGGCGTCGCCGTCACAATACCTGCCCTTTAATCGTATTACGTTCTCAAACAATTTTAAAGGTGAAGGTGAATTAAAATGCAGAGGCAGAGTTTATGCAAATCGGCATAAGATGGAAAAGCTCTAAATGACATATTCATCATAGCATGCAAATTGATGAGGCATGTCATGCGATTTTCTTAATTTATGGAACTCAATTGTAAAAAGCAGCTCATTTTTTAAAATTATTTGTTTATTTATTTATTACTACACCAGTTCTGGACTTAAACCAACAGCCCACTTTCCACCGTTTAATTCCCTGATTTAAAAGGCTGACTTTTGGAAGGTTAATTGTGAAAGGTTGCTGTTGTACAGACCTGCACTGAATGTGTAATTATGGAGTGACTTCTGGGTTTTACTTAAGCAGCAGAAGAGCAGTGCTCGCGTCCTCTTTACCTCATCTGATCTGTGTTCTTAATTACCCTCCTCCATTCATCATTTATTTACCAGGATGGACCTACTTAACCTCCACACCTTTCAGCAGAGACCAATTTAAAATGACTTTGGGTTTACCGTAGAACCAGACAAGCAGCAACCGAACCTCAGCAGCTGAGTGAATGGAGATTTAGAGTGCTGGTCCAAATATTTAAAAATCCACTATTAAAATTCACTTAGCTTAATTTTCTTACATTAAAGGTGAAGTTACTTCCAGAACAAAAACCACGCTACACTGGTACTGTGAATGTTAAAACATTTCTCCATATAGTGGACTTCAGTGGTGCCCACGAGTTGAGCTTCCAAAATGCAGTTTAAATGCAGCTTCAAAGAGCTCTAAACCTCGATCCCAGCCCAGAAAGAAAGCACTTATCGAGCCAAACCATCACTCATTTTCTTAGAAAAATAAAAAATTGTATACTTTTTAACCAATAAAAGCTTGTCTAGGGCTAGCTCTGGGATGCACGTCCATGATGCTACATACACACTTTGGAAGGTCACGTGTGGCGTAGGTGGAGCTACAGACCCAGTGTTTACTAGTGTGTAGTGCTCCGAAGTGTAGAATGACACAACATTATATGCCTTTGTGTCAGTTTTTTGTTTAAAATGGTCCATTCTTGTGGGTACCCTGGATATGGAAATCATTTTAAACCTAAAGTCCACTTGGAAATAATTTCCTTCAAAAATCCTGAGCGATTGAAGCTGGATATCAAGACACCCAGACATTCTCCTTCGACCTTTTTGTTAGTGAAGAACGTTTGACTTATTTGCAGTTCCTTGGTCTTTGTGCAGTCGCTTTGTAAACACTGGGTCTGTAGCTCCGCCTACGTCACGCATGACCTTCCGACGTGATTATGTAGTACATAGCATTGTGGACCGTGGACGTGCATCCCAGAGCTAGAGCTAGACAAGATTTTATAGTTAAAAAGTATACAATTTTTTTTTTTTTTTTTTTTAAAGAAAATGACCAATGGTGTGGATAGATTAGAGCCTTCTACCTGGGCTGGGATGGTTTAGAGATCTTTGAAGCTGGATTTAAACTGCATTTTGGAAGCTCAAACTCGCAGGCACCATTGAAGTCCACTATATGGAGAAATGTTTTCCTCGAAAAACATAATTTCTTTACGACTGAAAAGACGTTGAAAGACATCTTGGATAACCCGGGGGTGAGGAAATTATCTGTAGATTTTTGTTCTGGAAGTGAACTTCTCCTTTAACACCATGGTCTGATGCTGGCACAGTGAAAATCTGAAAAGAAAGTTCAAATTGTGTAACTTCCAAACATTTTGTATTCTGAGTGAAAATTGATACAGATTTAATACCTGCCCTTCAGTCGTAAACCTGCTCTTAACCTCTACAACTTCACTGGTTTTAACATTCACAGCACCACGTCTGATGTTTGCAAATCCTGAATTTATTTTGAACTTTTTCACATTCTGATCCCTTTCCGAAGCTTCTCCTATTTCTATCCGCATTTCTATTTGACACATTATCTGTTTGTTCCGAGTAACAGATTGGAATCGGTTGACATCCCTACATCGTTTTCATTATTTCCACATCAAGCTCTTCATCTCCTTCTCATTTCATTCTCGTCACAAAGCCTTCCTAATGCAGAGCTCCATGCTGAAGCGACATCTCTCGAGCTGCGTTTGATCCAACAGCATCCTGCTGTGCTTTTTATACGTCCTCTAAACCTCTGCGCTTGTACAACTAGGGTGCTAATCTCACCCATTCTTAGCACTGTTAAACGTTTCTCTATATCTCTGAGCTTGTTTCCTGTTTGTATCTGTGAACCTTAAAGATCTACACTTTCTCACTTTGGTGAAGAACCTCACAAGTATTCACTGCTGCTGTAACCATAAGGACAGTCCTGTGCTCATCCCTGTGTTCAGGAATTTGAATACATTAATTAACGATGCATTAAATGATCTAAGGCTGTAGTCATGACCACTGTCAAGTCCAAGACCAGGATTAACTGAGACTTGGGCAAGACTTAAGGTCTTAAGGAGACTGATTCCAAATTAAGTTTAAGTCCAAATGAAATATTAAGACTAAAAGCCACGGAATCATTTCTCAAAGCCAAACTTTACTTGAGCTAGGCTTCATTTGTGCCTTGTGCCAATGATGAGGCTATAACTCCATATTCACTGGTACCAGTTCACATGCATTGATACACAAGCACTGATAAATAAGCACTGAACTGAATGACACTGGTGACTGACAGGCACTGATTCACAAGAGCTGATTCACAAAAACTGATTCACAAGAACTGATTCACAAAAACTGATTCACATGATCTTATTCACCAGATCTGATTCACAAGAACTGATTCACCAGAGCTGATTCACAGCCAGTGATTCCAAATCATTTGCATTTAAAAAGGAAAAGACAAGCAAATATTTTGTCAAATTTATTTTTAAAAGCTCTCACTCAAGACCAAGACCATATTTAGCTAGTGGACAGAAACAAATCTAAGTTCAAGTCGCTCACCTAAAGCTTATTTTGAAAATATGACATCTGTGATCTCTAGTGAATTGGATTTTTAATGATTTCTTTGAGTGATTTATTTTTTTATATTATCTGGACACCACATATATTTCCACAATAAACTCAAAATAGGACGAGAACAAGTTCAACATTTGAAGTGGATTTCTCCTCCAGCTCCTCCAGGTTGCTCTCTAGAGATCTAAATCTAAATTTAGAATCTACATTCGAGTTTTATACAAATAAATCTCTGGATATTTTTTGGCCTCGTTCTCGGTTCTCGAGTCTGATGCCTGTTTGTCATGTCTACGAGTCACAAGTCAAGTGCAGCACCTGGTTGCATTTGATATTTCAGCTTATCGACTCGGCACGCTCCACCGCTGCTGTGGATGGATGGCGAGGAGGTTCGTTCTGCTCAGCTCTGCTTGGAGTGATTGGAGTTCTCCACAGTTGGTGTCACCTCATTGCCAACCTGCTCTACAGCGTATCTGTGCTCACTCAGCTTGGAGCTTTATACAGCTCCGAGGCTCGACAGCTTAGTGCATGTGGTGGTGCAGCACTGGATAGCTGGTAGATTTTCAGCAATGAATTGCTGATAGGAGCACAGATACAATTTCTGCACACACAACGTATAATATTAGGTCGATTTGCTGTTCTTACCTGCATCTTTAAAATAATTTGATGCTCTAAATACATGAGAATAGATTCACCTTAGATTTTATAACTTTATATTCACTAGTACCAATTCACAAGCATCAATACACAAGCACTGATAAATTAGCAGTGAATTGAAATCACCGATTCACAAGAACTGCCAGTGATGTACAAGAACTGATTCAAAGGCAATGATTTTACAAGAACAGATTCATAGGCAGGCAGTGATTCACGAAAACTGATTCACAGGCAGTGATTCACAAAAACTGATTCACAGGCAGTGATTCATGAAAACTGATTCACAGGCAGTGATTCACAAGAACTGATTCACAGGCAATGATTTTACAAGAACTGATTCACAAGCAATGATTCAGAAAAACTGATTCACAGGGAGTCATTCACAAGAACTGATTCACAGGGAGTCATTCACAAGAACTGATTCATAGGCAGTGATTCACGAAAACTGATTCACAGGCAGTGATTCACAAGAACTGATTCACAGGCAGTGATTCACAAGAACTGATTCATATGAACTGATTCACTAGCAGTGATTCACAAGCAGAAATACACGGTTAATGACTGACAAGCACTGATTTATGAGCGCTGAAGCAAAGGCAGTGATTCAAAAGAACTGATTGACAGGCACTGATTCACAGGCAGTGATCACAAGCTACAAGATTGTTCCTTTGAATAGAAAAAATAATGTTCTAACAATCCACCCATCTTATATCTTAACTCCTTATTGACAGCGCATTGAAATATTTTGCATGATGATATGAGTAAAGCGCAGCACTGTCACTTCATATTGCAAACAGATGGAGAAGTACCAATTTGTTCAAAGAGATTAAACATGCATAATTCATGGTGTTTTGACAGATTTCGAGCGGGCGCTAATATTATTCTGCACTCTTGTTCTGCAGAAAAGCATCATCATTTAAAAACATGATCATTTTTTTTCTCTCTATGTTGAATGTGTCTGCCCTTGAATCGGGCATCTCTCGCAGGTCTGAGTGCTAAACTTTGTCATGTCGCAGCTCTTAGCTTCAGTCCATCGGCCAAATGCTGCTTTTTCTATTTTACTTTCCTGGGAAGTCCCTGTTTGTGCTTGTGTTTGCCCGCTACTGAAACACATTTACGGTCAGACTTTGCCTCTGTTGCCATGGTTACACCCGCAGCGCTCCTTGTGATCGGTGCGGCAGGAAACACATCTGCTTTTCATGGAGCAGCCTGTGAGAAATGAGGAGCTATTCAGAATCTCAGCGATTGTTACGTACATTTAAGAAACTAATCAAAAGAAGGAAATTAAATTACGAGAGCCGTGTTGCATGTCTGAGTGATTCATTCTTACAAGACATTCTCACTCCCTGATGCAGAACTGAAGAATGTTGCTAACGAGTTATGTTTATTCGTTTACAGAAACGTGAATAGAATTTTTTTCCTTTTCAATGGATAAAGCTCTTGCTCTTTTCAAAACTGGGAGTAGAAATAGGAAACAGCTTTTACTTTTCAGCTGTGTGACTCACAGACATTGAAATTCAGAATTTTCTTTGCCTTTTTTTAAATTTGATTTTGAAATTATTTTTTATAAAAAGTGACAAAAACTTAAGGAATGGAAGGACAGGCACTGATTCATGAGCACTGATTCACAGTTATTGCGTCATGAGCACTGACGCAAAGGTTCTGATCCAGAAGAAATATTGGAAAGGTACTGATTCACAAGAATGGATACACAAACACTGATTCAGAGACACTTATTCACAAGAACTGATTCACCAACACTGACTCCCAAGCACTGATTCACAAAGCACTGATTTAGAGACACAGATTCACAAGCACTGATTCACCAACACTGACTCCAGTGCATTGATTCACAAACACTGATTTAGAGACACTGATTCACAAGAACTCATTCACCAACACTTACTCCCAAGCACTGATTCACAAGCACTGACTCCAGTGCACTGATTCACAGGCACTGATTTAGAGACACTGATTCACAAGAACTAATTCACCAACACTGATTAACAAGAACTAATTCACTAACACTGATTTACAAGAACTGATTCACAAGAACTGATTCACCAACACTGACTCCTAAGCAGGTTCACTGGTTCTGATTCCTTAGAACCGATTCCCAAGAACATTTTTTTTAAATCAAATGAATCATACTTGCCTAACACAGAGACACGTCACTGATTCCATCTCTTTTTACTCTATTTCTCCAACACTTGATTTTTTGGAAATGATAAACACAGAGACTCACAGCTTGAGTCACTACATCTGTACCTGATGATTACTGAGATCTTCTTTGTAGCCTCCTGTGTATTTTTTTTTCTTTGATTTTTAATGATCTCTTATTCACACCCAGAGCTCTGCTGATCTTCCTGATCTTTTCTACTCGATAGCAAACAGATGGCAGAGTGCCTTGCTGATGAAAAGCTAGCTGCTTGGATCAGATGAAGCCTGAGAGAACTGGTCACCTGTCAGGAATATAAAGAATGCGAGAGGTTATGCTTCGCATTTTGAAAATAAAATAAGTAAATTAGGCGGCGCTTTGCAGTGTTCGCCCGCTCTATTGATCTGCAGCAGCAGTGAGATAGCAATGTCATTATTCACATGATGAGGTTATTCTGTCAGATCTAATGAGAAGCCAGAAATGTCATTAAAATGGATCGGAGCAATCCGTTCACTGTGACATCATGAGAAATGCTTTCAATTTGTCCGGAAAACAAATGAGACTCGAGTCTCTGATGTTTTTCGGGCCTCTTTTGAAATAAACTCTAAGGCTGCGAGCGATGATGAACGAGGACGGCGATCGCTACACTTGTTGACTCCGGAAGGATTTTGGAGATCATGGAAATGCGAATGGAGCGGACAGATAGATTGGAAATAAATAAATAAATACAATTTTACCATGAAGATCCAGTGTGACCTCTGTGTAAGGAGCAACACACTCTGTGTCATGCGGATATAGGAAAATAATCAGCTATGAACTGGTGTGATGAAGCGGAGCCACCGTTAACACTGATTATTTTTCTACCACAGCATGTTTTATAATAATTATAAACACTTATATTTGCATGAGGATAGCTCTTACTATAGAAATGATACCATATTAGGAGAGAGAGAGATAGACAGAGAGAAAGAAAGAAAGAAAGAAAGAAAGAAAGAAAGAAAGAAAGGAAGGGAAAGTGTTAGAGAGAGAGAGAGAGAGAGAGAGAGAGAGAGAGAGAGAGCATTTCTTCTCTAATTGGACTCTACGCTCTTTCAGTGCAATTCCTAAATACAGCATTTATTCTAATTGAGACAAATGCATTTACCCATGCTTATCCCATTTAAACGGAGCGCCGTCCAGATGCTACAGCTGCACAGCTGGGCTAACACATCCAACTCGATGCAGGCGTTTTGCCCAACAGGCCTCTGGAAGATGAAATTCACCCGGTTCATTATATTTAGCGATGCATAACAGACGGCTGCGCTGACTCTAATCTGAGCAGCCGTTCGCATTTGGTCTGGATGTTTCCATGTTTAAGTAAAATCATTGATCTTTACAGCTTCCTCAAAAATGCAGGTGTTTTTATTTATTATTGTCAAAAAGAAAGTCTGACCCCGTCCCCTCTGGTGCTTGTTAGTAGAGTGATGTTCCATTTAAACCTGTTAGCGCACTGATCTTCTTCCTCTTGATTAGCGCACACTTGACTATTAAGCATTTTGAGCGTCAAAAGCCGATTAGAATCCTAAAGAGTTGAAAGGAAACGAGCTGAACGAGAATCCACTCTAACTATGTCCGTTATTGTGACTGATGGTCGTATGATCAGGCGGTGTTCGAAAAACCATTCCAACATGATAAATCTCAGCTCACGCGAGTGTGTTTAAGCTAATCTGTCAATGACGCTAAGGCAGAATGAAGGAACTCCAGCCTGTGAGGAAATATGGCCATGTGCCACTGTTATGGCATCTTGGTGCAGATTAGACCATCATCCACACCTGACAGCCTGCGGGATGTTAGCAGGTGCCAAACACCAGAAAAAATACTTAATGCCAAGTGCCTCACCTTCCCCAGGAAGCATTCATCATTGACAAGAAAGGGTACCCAGGCAGCACGGTGGCACAGCAGTTAGAGCTTTGACGTCTCACAGCTCCAGGTTCGATCCTGAGCTCTGGCTGTTGTCTGTGTAGGCTTTCTCACGTCGGTTCATTCAGGTTCTCCGGGTTTTTATTCCGCCTCCTAAACAACATGCCAGTAAGTGTATCGGAGATTCAATTGCCCCCAGGTCTGAGTGAGACTGCGGTGCACTGGCGCCCTGCCCAGTGTGTATTCCTGACTTGCCTCCAGCTTTCAGAGGATTGCTTTCAGATCCATCACAACCTTGACCAGGATAAAGTGGATACTAAAGTAGTTTTTGAGTCTTTTCCATGACTTGAGTTATTTATGTCTGTTCAGTTCAAATGATTCCTTCAGATTCATTTATTAGCCTTTCACTGGGAACTTTTGCATGTAATGATATACTTGAGACAGGAGCTGATTTCAGTAATGACCAAACGATTCACTAATTCAAATACAGAACCGGATTGCTGTAGTGACTCTCAGGAACGACCAAACGATTCACTAATTCAAATACAGAACCTGTTTGCTGTAGTGACTCTCAGGAACGACCAAACGATTCACTAATTCAAATACAGAACCTGGTTGCTGTAGTGACTCTCAGGAATGACCAAACGATTCACTAATTCACATACAGAACCTATTTGCTGTAGTGACTCTCAGTAATGACTAAAAGGTTCACTGATTCATACACTGAACCAATGACTCAAGCAGCAAATCTCAGTCATGGGTGAAAGATTCACTGATTCGTATACTGACTTACTGAAAATGAATCTCACTTATGACCAAACGATTCCCTGAATCAAAGAATGAATCAGACAGAACTGACTCTTGGACTTGATTAAAAGATTCACTGATTTAAAGACAGACCCAAAGATGAAGCATTAAGACATTTGATTCATACACTTACTGACTGAAAATGAATCTCATTTATGACCAAAAGTTTCCTTGAATCAAATAATGACTCACTGAATCAAACAGAACTAAATCATGGTCATGATTAAAAGATTCAAAAAAGATAAAAAACACTGACCTAAAGAAAGAGAAAGGAAAATTATTCCCTATAATGATTGACCTGTTACTATAGAAACATACACATGTTCGTCTGTCAGAGCTCCTGTTAAAGTTTCTAAACCAATCAGAATTGAGCATTCGATAGCGCTGGGGTAAACAACACAGTGACCGCAACCACCTGAACTCAGAGAGTATGAAGGTGGGGATTTGTGTTATTCTGTCTGGGTTAAAAGGCTGGAAAGGCTGGCAAGACCTTGCTGTATTGTTCTGGATGTCTCTGAAAGCAAGAACAAAGCAAGAGCTTCTGAGATAGGGAGAGAGAGAGAGGGAGAGAGAGAGAGAGAGAGAGATCTGCGTGGGAGAGACAAACCTGTGATTCCAGCCAGGATGCCTGGAGACTCATCAAAGTGAGGCAAGAGGGATGAAGAACCTGAGCTCAGTTTAAACCCTGCCAGTTCAGTCAGACAAACCGAAGTCCCACTTTACACAAGAGCTCTGTAATGAACTCGGGTCAGGGAGTGTAGAGCTCGCCTGGAAAGGTGAACTTTTACAGAAAGTTTATTTCAGACTACAGTAAATCCCACAGCCATGAGCAGAGGAAGTGTGGAAGATGATAAGAATCAAAAAGCGACGTTTCACTTTCTCCATCAGAAACAACAAAAACTTCTAACTGTGGTTTCATCATGTCCATCATATTAAATGTGTAGAGAGGAAGAAAAATAAAATTTGGAAGGACCTTCTCGTCCAACATCAGTGCCTGACCTCAGAAATTTGCTTCTAGAGGAATGGTCAAAAATTCCCATAAACACACTCCTAAACCTTGTGGAAAGCCTTCCCAGAAGAGTTGAAGCTGTTATAGCTGCAAAGGGCGGGACAACTCCATATTACATTCATGTGCAGGTAAAGGCAGATGGCTATATAGTGTAATTCCTGAGACAAACTTGCTAGTCTGTACCTATACATTTACTTGAAAGTTTCTAAGCTAGTTTGTATCAGAAAATTACCCTTAGGAACCTCACTGCATTAGCAACAACAGAAATAAGTATCAAGCAGGAGAAAAATAATGATTTACTTTCCTACATTGTCTTTAGAGTTGGATCTGTAGACCTTTCGAGGAGGAAGCCGAGCTTTGTTGCATCACAGAGGAGGCAGGACGCAAGAAGTTGGAGACTCGAGCCAGTGTGTGGGTGTGAAGTTACATAAATAATGCGGTCCAGAGCCCTTTGACGCCTGGAATGCAAAGACGAGTGTTTGATTAGGTCTCTCGCCTCAGCCGAGAGTCAGTGTGGAGTGACCCGAGTCAGAAAGTTACATGAGAGGACATCAGGAGAAAAGGGCGAGCGCTGGATTACTGGATGTTCTGTAGAGGAGATATGAAGCTGCATGTGAGGGAAGAACTCCAAGTAGAGAGTTGTGGGAGTTGTGATGAGAATTAGAATAAAATAATGAGGTCAGAAATCATGGATGTTGATGCAGGTATCAGGAATCAGGCTGATTTTAGCATACGTTTTTACACTAATGAACAAACCACAACGCTGTGGATAAATTTCACCATTAATGATCGCGATTGAAGGAAACTGCAGCTACGGAATCTGCGGCAGCTTCAAGTTACCTTCACAGTAACCTGATAAACATCTGAATAAAACTTTAGCAGGATTAAGCTAGCTTTTAATTCTGACACTAAAAAAAACAAACCTGTTTTACACAATCCTACACAATCTAAGGTGATTAATGTAGCTAGCTAATGCGTTTCACTTAAGATCCACTAGCTAACAAGGATAATAAAAATAAATCATACTTCCTGTCACGTCCCAGATTGATCCATACAGTAGGTTCTCTTCATTATCAATATCAACAAAATCAAAAATCTTGTTCTGAAACTAATATTGATGGTCGCTAATATTAATGCTAATAATATACAGCGCATTAGCATAATGCGTCACTTAAACGAAGTTGCAATTAAACATGACGACTTGAACAAGCGAGCCGCGACTGAGCTGAGGAAGGACGACTCAGCGGTGTCTGAACCTACGTGTCTTTATTGCTCGTTCGTAAACATGGAGCTGAGATCCTGGATTCTGATTGGTCAGGAAGTGCTGTGTGTGAGGATTAACACCGTTCAGGACATGCTGAGTGACTCCGCTTCATCACACAACTCTGTCCTTGATTATTTTCCTGTAAGAGGACGACACTGAGAGGTTTCCTTATGTCATGTAGGTTTAAGTCAACAACAAACAAATAGTATTTCCTGTCTACTCAGGTGGTTCTTCCTCTTCTCCTTTTTCTTTTTCTACTTTTTCTCTTCCTCCTCCTTCTTCTTCTTCTGCTCCTTCTTCTTCCTCTTCTCTTCCTTCTTCTTCTTCTTCTTCTTCTTTTTCTTCTTTCTTCTCCTCCTCCTTCTTCTTCTTCTTCTTCTTGTTCTTCTTCTTCTTCTCCTCCTCCTCCCTCTTCTCCTTCTAATTCTTCTTCTTCTTTTTCTTCTTCTTCTTCTTCTTAAGAATGCGTTCCTCACTCACTCCTCAGTCCTGTTATGGATTATGCAAACATAGTCCTGCAGATGACGGTCAGTTTAGTGTCCACTCCGGAGACACGCCTCTTTACCCCGCTGTGTTGTTGTACATCCTCAGGCAGGATTAAAAAAGCACAACAGGGAAGGAAGAGCATGTTCTTTTTCTGAAACAATTTTCTGTACAATAGCAGCTGTGCTTTCTGTTTATATATTTATCTCTAAAAAAACAAAAAAGACACACAAAAGAAAATGGATATTGCACAAGATATTACACAATACTGCTGTGGATAAACATAGTGTCATTGTGTGTGTGTGCGTGTGTGTGTGTGTGTGTTTGGCTTTGCTCTGCTCTTGACTTTTGAAGCGATCATTTGTCATGCAGCCTATTAGATAGCTTATTACATTGCTATTACTATATATTGTTATTATATGCATTTCTTTGATACTGTGTGTGTGTGTGCTTCGAAGAATGTGACTGAGGAATTATTGCATTATCAATATGACATATTACCATGTCATTACATAAGTTATTACTTTTTAATAAAGCAAGTTATTTATTTATTTATTTGTTTAGTTAGTTAGTTAGTTAGTTAGTTAGTTAGTTATTTGGAATCATTTAACATGTGTGTGTGCTTTTGGTTTACTAATTGATCATTTGTCTCATTTGTATTTATTATTCTATCTTTATAACATATATGAAGGCATAATGCTTATTACATTGTTATTACATGAGTGTGTGCCTGCATGAGTGTGTGCCTGCATGAGTGTGTGCCTGCATGAGTGTGTGTGTGCCTGCATGAGTGTGTGTGTGTGTGTGCCTGCATGAGTGTGTGCCTGCATGAGTGTGTGTGTGTGCCTGCATGAGTGTGTGTGTGTGCCTGCATGAGTGTGTGTGTGTGCCTGCATGAGTGTGTGTGTGTGTGTGCCTGCATGAGTGTGTGCCTGCATGAGTGTGTGTGTATATGCCTGCATGAGTGTGTGTGTGCCTGCATGAGTGTGTGCCTGCATGAGTGTGTGTGTCTGCATGAGTGTGTGCCTGCATGAGTGTGTGTGTGTGCCTGCATGAGTGTGTGCCTGCATGAGTGTGTGTGTGTGCCTGCATGAGTGTGTGTGTGTGTGTGCCTGCATGAGTGTGTGCCTGCATGAGTGTGTGCCTGCATGAGTGTGTGTGTGTGTGTGCCTGCATGAGTGTGTGCCTGCATGAGTGTGTGTGTGTGCCTGCATGAGTGTGCGCCTGCATGAGTGTGTGCCTGCATGAGTGTGTGTGTGTGTGTGCCTGCATGAGTGTGTGTGTGTGTGCCTGCATGAGTGTGTGTGTGTGTGCCTGCATGAGTGTGTGCCTGCATGAGTGTGTGTGTGTGCCTGCATGAGTGTGTGTGTGTGTGTGCCTGCATGAGTGTGTGTGTGTGTGCCTGCATGAGTGTGTGTGTGTGTGCCTGCATGAGTGTGTGCCTGCATGAGTGTGTGTGTGTGCCTGCATGAGTGTGTGTGTGTGTGTGCCTGCATGAGTGTGTGCCTGCATGAGTGTGTGTGTATATGCCTGCATGAGTGTGTGTGTGTGCCTGCATGAGTGTGTGCCTGCATGAGTGTGTGTGTGTGCCTGCATGAGTGTGTGCCTGCATGAGTGTGTGTGTGTGCCTGCATGAGTGTGTGTGTGTGCCTGCATGAGTGTGTGTGTGTGCCTGCATGAGTGTGTGCCTGCATGAGTGTGTGTGTGTGCCTGCATGAGTGTGTGCCTGCATGAGTGTGTGCCTGCATGAGTGTGTGTGTGTGTGCGCCTGCATGAGTGTGCGCCTGCATGAGTGTGTGCCTGCATGAGTGTGTGTGTGTGTGTGCCTGCATGAGTGTGTGTGTGTGTGCCTGCATGAGTGTGTGCCTGCATGAGTGTGTGTGTGTGCCTGCATGAGTGTGTGCCTGCATGAGTGTGTGTGTGTGTGCCTGCATGAGTGTGTGTGTGTCATTATTATTTCTGATTATTAATATAATTGAAATATGGGAATAAAACCCTCAGGCCGTTCATCACAAAACCTCCTCCCATGTATTCACCGCACAACATGGTGTGTGTGTGTGTGTGTGTATCCTTTAATCCTCGTACATAAACTATATCATTCATGTATTATTGATCTGTCTGTAAGGAGCGTCTTATAAACGATAAATGAAGTGTGTGTGTATTAGTTATAAATCAGTAAATATAATAAACTCACATTGTTTCTTTTGTGTGTGTGTGTGTCTGTGTGTGTGTGTCTGTGTGTGTGTGATGCTGAAATCATCATTGTGTCTGTGATAAACAGAGAGGAATGCTTTCAGCACTTGAAAAGCACTTGTGTTGGAAGGACAGATATTGGGGATGAGTTATAACACTCATAACTCCATCCCACTCCTTTATAAATGCACACACACACACACACACACACACACACACACCTTTATCAAGTATGCACTGCGTAGCTGCTCCTCATTCACACCTCCATATGTTTTAAATTTCTCTTTTGAGTAAAAAACTATTAAAAATATAAACATATTGGTAACTAGTGGCCAAAATGGGAACTGCAACAACACTAATACAGGCCCATTGAGGCAGGATTCACACCGCCCCAGACTCATAATGTTCATCAGAACCCAGTTTAATCGGTGAGGTTGCCAGGTTGGTGATTTTTCCTCCAACGTTAAGCAAGTTTTATAGCCTCTGGAGCTACCAGGGACTTCATTTGCAGCAAATAATCTGAAAACAAAATCCGCAAACAAAAGCAATGTTTAAGTGCAGACGCTGTGTCTATGACGTACAGAACATGACGTCCTTACTGTGAAGCCTGGGTGAAGGAGAAAAGGAGTGTGTTCATACATCATAGTCATACATCTGAACTGTGTGTGTGCTTCACCATGACCTTGTTTCTCTACACAAAGGCTGAGAAAAAGAGGGAAACAAAAAACAAAGTGTCTCTATTTTCCTGTACTGAAACTTTTTGAGCTAGTTTTCAGGAGTTTATGAGATGTTTAGAAGCTGCTCTGGAAGTGAAGCTGAAACCAGTTAACTTTGGTTGATGATCTGATCTCTACAGGAAATTGACCCGCTTACCTGCAAACGAGGAAAATGAGCCACGCGAGCGTCTCAGAATCTTACTCTGATAAAAGTGGGAAAAGCTGCTTTTTAAAAGCTACTTTTAAACTTAATAAAAAGTAAAATAAATTGTTTTCAACTGAATCTCAGCAGCTTTTAATCCTGTTCTCAAACTATTAAAATATTAATTTGATGTTAAAACCCGAATTAAAAGTTAGCAAAATTTATCTTTCGTTTGAATTGCAGTTTTTTTGCTAATTCAGTTATGCTAGCTACTGGAATCTATGCGACTTTAACCTGGCACTAGCAAAGAACAAGGCTTCGCTAATGTTAAGTACAGCTGATTGATTTTAAAAACTAATGAATTCCGAAGTAGACAGAGGTCAGAGGAAGGTAAAGAACATATGATTTTTATTTCTTTTATTTTGCTAACTCCAGCCACTTTATACTGACCACACACACACACACACACAGAGCTCTAACTACATTGTTTTCCATTGAGAACGTCAAACTGGCAACAGTCTTGATAAATATTTTTTTCTATATTGAGGAACTTGGATGCTAAGCTGAAATAATTGGATGCTAAACCCATGTGATGTGTAGCGTCCAGTCAGAGGGTGGAGGAACGGAAGAAACAAGCTTTGAGATTTCTAACCAGGATGATAAGATTGTTTGTTTGTAGAAATGAAAAGTAAAATGGTGAGAACTGAATTTCAGAAGCACTTTTATAATAAAGTATAAAGATGTCAGAATAAAAGTCATGTGTTAGTGGCTTATTACTTTCAAACAATTACAGATTGTCGCTTGGAGCATTAGCCAAGTCACTTCTGGACACCAAAATCTACAGTGACGATCAACTCCAGACTCTGATGCTGAGAACACTCCCTCCTACACTTCCTCTCTCTCTCTCTCTCTCTCTCTCTCTCTCTGTCTACTTCATTCTTTCATTCTTTCTTTCTTTCTTTCTTTCTTTCTTTCTTTCTCTCTGACCTTCCTGATCAGGATGGGAGAGGTGAGAGTTCTCCACAGGGGTTATAGCTCTACCCTCTGGCCACCACTGACCCCTTTTTCTTTATCCCAGCTCTCCGGAGCGGCACAGCCCTTGTCCAGCTGGCTCTCACCTTCAGACCTCAGCAGGATTATTTTTGCACTTGGATATTCACTGGCTGTATTTAAAGGCCAGTCTTAATCCTGTCTCTTCTGCACTGGAGTTGTTTTCTACTCCTCTGGATCAAAGCTGGGGTTTTTATCAGGATGTAGTCATTTGGTGCAACCAACAGACCCTCCTCTGTAAAATCACCTCATTAAAAGTCCATACCTTTCAGGAGAGGTGAGTGGGAACGAGCTTAATCTGGCAGATTTTTAAACAGTTTGAGATGTAAAAGCAATGAATTATTTCTATATAATAATGATAAAATGTTTTATTATAATCAGAAATCCAGCAAGTTTTCTTTTATTTATTTATTTATTTTATTTTATTTTATTTTATTTTATTTTATTTTATTATTACCCAATTATCACAAATTATCACCCAATGAGAAAAAGGTCACTCTTTATTTAGGATTTAAAAAGTTTAAAATATCTGTAAAGATTTTTTTTTTTAAATTAGAAAGAAATTGTTTCTAAACAGAATGATAAAAAATGACAAGCTAAGAGGGTTTTCGAAAATATCTCCATTTTACGGATATTTCTGAAAATGTTTTTTGTTTTTTAGTGGGAATGTTTATTTATTTATTTATTTACTTATTTATTTATTCATTCGTTTGTTTGTTTGTTTATAAAATGGAGCAGTAAGAATATCTGGTCATGTCATTTGGTGGATTAAAAAAAATACAAAATGCTGTCCAAACAAACTGCTTCTTTTAAAGCCCCACCCACACTTACAGACACATTATTTATTTATTTGTTTGTTTGTTTGTTTGTTATAAAATGGACAATTAAGAATAAGAATATCTGTTCGTGTCATTTTGTGGATTAAAAAAAAATCCTGTCCAAGCAAACAAAGCCCCACCCACACTTAGACACATTATTTATTTATTTATTTTACTTATTTTAATCATTTTGCATTACGTTGTCTCCCGTAAACAGACTAAAGCCTATGTTTTCAAAAATACCTTTAGATCTCTTTTTCCTAAAGCCCCGCCCACACGCATGAAGATATTCTTTAAAAAAAAAAAAACGTCTTTTTGTTTAAAAAAACGGAGGGTGAATTTTTATTTTTATTTTTTAAAACACAATATGACGTCATACCCATGGACCTCGACTCTAGACTCGGACGTTAGAGTCACTTGTACTTCCTCTGCAAATGTGCAGAAAATGTGCCCTGTTTTTAAAAACAGTACACACACACACACACACACACACATCCGTAAGCCCCAGGCAGGTGACCTATTTTCAGGCTGGTGTAGGTAGTGCACTATCTGGAGGGAGAGAGAGCGAGAGAGAGAGAAAAAGAGGACAGAGGGAGATAGTGATAGAGGGACAGCCATGCCGTCCTCGCTCCATTCATGTCCAGCTCCCTGCGGTGGATTAATTACCCTGTGTGGGAACCTGAGTCGCCTCTGTGAGCGACACACACCAACCTCCAGCATCAATAATACATTTTTCTGTCTCTCCATTTAATTTGCGCACAAGTCACCGGCTCCTGTAAAGAAAAAAGCTCAGAACAGACGGAAAGCTGATCTGAACACAGAGAGAGAGAGAGAAAAAGAGAGAGAGAGAGACTCCTGAGTACACACACACACACACACACAAACACAAGAGTGTGTAGAGAGTAAAGCCTTCTCCGTTTCCTCACTAGTGTTCCCAGATGACAAATTAATTTAGCGCTGATGCGCTCATGCAGCGGAGGAAGATGTGATCTCTCCGTTTCAGGAAGGAGAGGTGCATTTCTCGTAAGTCTGCTTTTTAATCATTTTTTTTATTATTTGCTCTTCCGACAAAAGAGCGTCCGGAGTTTGACCAGAGGGACAAGATGTAGCAGGTGGACAGGACGCAGGTAGGTCACATGGTCCAGTCGAGGTGTGGCTCTTCCAGATGATTGAATAATGGTTCTTCTCTGGATACAATTTTCAAATTAAACCAAATTCTGGATTCTGATTGGTCCAGAAGTGTTGCAGGTCCAAACCATAGGTTCTAATACTTTATCGTTTCTATAGTAACGGCTCGTTTACAGGGACAGGGAGTTCCAGATCGTTGATACGGTGTAACGTGTTTATGTAACGTTTAGGGAAGGAGTCTCCAGTGTTATGCTTCTGGGTTCCTCAGTAACATGAGATTTTATTTCGTATGTAGCTATAACTGGATAAAAAGTAAATAAACAAAAAACATGTAGGCAAATTTTATGGCGTGTTTATGAACTTCCTGTTAGTAATAATGACTCCGCTTCATCACACCAGCCGAGTGTTGATTATTTTCCTAAAACAGCACAACATGGAGTGTTTTATTCTAAACATATGGCAAAAGTTTTGGGACACCCCTCCAAATCATTGAGTTCGGGTGTTGTTTTTCAGGGGTTGGGCTCCGCCCCTTAGTTCCAGTGAAAGGAACTCTTAGTGCTTCAGCTTCATACCAAGACATTTTGGACAATTTCATGCTCTTTGTGGGAACAGTTTGGGGATGACCCCTTCCTGTTCCAACATGACTGCACACCAGTGACCAAAGCAAGGTCCATAAAGACATGGATGAGTGAGTTTGGTGTGGAGGAACTTGACTGACCTGCACAGAGTCCTGACCTCAACCCCATAGAACACCTTTGGGATGAATTAGAGCGGAGACTGTGAGCCAGACCTTCTCGACCCACATCAGTGCCTGACCTCACAAATGTGCTTCTAGAGGAATGGTCAAAAATTCGCCATAAACACACTCCTAAACCTTGTGGAAAGCCTTCCCAGAAGAGTTGAAGCTGTTATAGCTGCAAAAGGGGCGGGGCCAACTCCATATTACATCCATGTGCATGTAAAGGCAGACGTCCCAAAACTTTTGGCAATATAGTGTATGCGCATTGTCCATGATCTCTGAGGTTCGTTCAGCGTCCTGTGATCTTCCACTTTTTGTAAAGTTTTCCTCTCTACTTCACATCGTAACATCTAGAGTTTTGACTGAACTTTATCTTTGTTCATCTATTAGAACTTAAAAGAAAAAAAAATAACCGAACCTAGCTATCAGTGACTCTGACATGTTCTGCTATGACATCATCACCCTGTGCCCAGGAGAACCCTAACAATTAACTGTTCATCAGACCTGAGAACAAACCACACAGAAAAAAATCGTTCCTCCTCAGTGCAGATTTGTTCTTCTGATCTTCAGAGATACCAGCTTGCAATTAATTGCTTGTTAAATCGGCATTAACCCTCTGACCTCATCTGCTGCGGCGATAAAGGGCTAGAGAGGAGCTGAAAAAATAGATTTCTTTTTTATTTCATTATTTTTTTATTTGCACAACAATTGAAGTGTTGGAGTGGATTCTGTTATCTCCTGGAGTGAGTTTCTGCACAATCACTTCAGACATAAATAAAGTTTACTGGTAAATCCATGACTTTTTATTCCTGTTGACTTCCTGTTTCCTGATCTCACTTCCTGTTACTTGACTTCCTCCTCTTTCCCTGATAATTTCTTTATCTTCTGATTCATCTCTTGATTCAACTTTTTTGGGAGTAAATATTTCTCTGAAAGGTCTGACTAGAGATGTTTGATCGGATGATTCGACCCGAGGAGGTGTAGCTCCACTCCCGTTCAGGATGATTTGATGTGCTTTGTAAAATTGTAAAATACTCATCCTCATCATCCTCATATTCTCATCATAAAACATTTCCTTTCTCACAAACATGTCATCATATTTGTTGCTCAACATCATGATGAAATATGACATAATACACTTCACAAGAAATCGTAGATACTTTTTTTTTATCATGCTATCAATTTATTTATTTATTTATTTATTTATTTATTTAATGCTTGGAGATCATTTGATTTTTCTGACTTTTATTTTATTTTATCTTCTGTCTATTTGTCGATTTATTTAAGTTGTCATAAAATAAAATACAGATTTTATACAAAAACAACACTGCTGAAAAAAGCTTCCAACTTCTGTAATCCAAATTATTAGATAAAAAATAATAATCATCATAAAATAAAAATACCTGTAAGTGTGGGCGGGGCTTTAGGCAAAAGCAATGAAATAGAGAACTAGAAGTTATGAAGTTTGTGCTTATAAATTGTAAACTATTTTAAATAAACTGCGGAAACAAAGTGTGTCTCATTGAGTAGGAGGTGAAACTAGTTAAAAACTAGCAGTACAGATGTTTTCACCAGATGTTTTTGTTTGTGTGTGTGATGTTTAAGCTGAATTTTAGACATTTACTGCAGATATTTTTTAGAGAATATTTTCCCCTTAGTGTTTGCTAGATGTTTGTTTACCTTGGTTTTTCCCGCCCCTCGCCTGCACTGCATGACCGCTGACAGCCTGGGATTAACACATGCTTCCTTCAGTGCTCATGAGCACAGCGTTTCATAACGACAGCTGAACATGCTTTCAGGAGAGCGCTAACTACCATTTTCTGTATCCGTGAGCTAACGGACACACACAATTACCCGGAATCATTCTGACTGACGAGAGAGAGACAGGAAGTGCTTTTAGGGTGCTTTCACACGTGCAGAGTTTTGTGTGTTTGTGTGAAAAGCGATCACACTTGGGTCTGAGAGCCTGTGAGCGAAGTGGGCGTGTCTGGTTCTGAGTGAACTCTACTGAATCGACTCTGAATCGATTCAATTCAGTAGAGTCGATATGTGATAAATGAGATGAAAATGAGATGAATCTTCTCCATGTTCTCCATGCTCGTGTGATTTCTTCTCACTTGCTGAAGGACTCTTCAGCTTTTCTCTTCCTGTATTTCTGAGTAACAAACAGTTTTTCCCTGAAGTTTTCAGCTCTACACTCAAAACTTATCCAATATATTTGTCTTTTTTTTCTTCTAGTTAAGTGCAATGAGAAACCAAAACAAACCCATGAACAAAACAACCCGAATGAATCAATTTCACTCAGATTCAGCAAATGACTCATAGCTGTAAAAGCATCCTTATCTGACTCAAGAAAGGTCAAGCGCTGACCACTCAACAAGCACCTCAAGCTCTCGAGATATTTTTTCTCTTTTCGATCTCTCTGAAAATAAATGACCTCTGTTTGGACATCAGGTATGACTCATGGACGAGGCTACAGACTCAGTGAGTCGGTCCTGTCATGTCCTGACTCTTTTGTTTGTTACGAGATGAACTCACAAATCCATCCTGTGCAGAGGTGAACGTTACAACGCATTGTAAACATGACCTGAACTCTTTATTAGTCTTCTCTCGTTAATTAATTCAATGTCATCGTTTATTAGATCAGCTGCTCTCATTTGCAGGCAGCCAAATGCTCAGCATGGGTCCTGTGTGTGTGTGTGTGTGTGTGTGTGTTAATTGACCTGTAGGCCAGATTAGTACGAGTCGAGCCAGTGAAAGTGCAATCTTTTCTGATCTTCTTAATCTGAGATAATCCTTCCAACAAACAACATTCTGGGAAATCCGTGAATCAAAACCAAACGCTGTGGAATTCTGGACTCTGATTGGTCAGACTGGTCAGGTGTTAATTAATTTTCTGTAACAGAATCTCTGACCGCAGCACAGATGCAAATCCCAGGCCGGTGTTAATGCTTTATGGTTCCTATAGTAAAGTTTGTTTATAGGGGACCTGTGCAGCTTCAGGAAACATGTGGAAGTTTTCTGTAAGGACATTTTTTTTTTGGAAGGAGTCTCCAGTGTCAGGTTTCTGATCTGGAAAGCTAATTGTGTAAAGGGGCGGGGCTTTAGTAATAACTAAAACAAAAATGATTCAAATGTTTTTTATTTAATTATTTTGCTTACAGATCATTAGATTTTTCTGAAGGATATTTATTTATTTTTGTATTTATTTTTATTTTTCTATTTGTTTTATTTATTTAAAAATGTAATTGATTTAAATTTTATTTGTTTACTTATTTTGCTAAGAGATCATTTGATTTTTCTGAAGGTTATTTAATTATTTTTTGGTCTATTTACTTAAGTTATAAGCTATAAAAATATATATTTTTTTAAATACAGATTGCTATTTACTTTTTTTCTTTTGTTGCTGTTGTTGTTGTTGATGATGTTTAACCTGAATATCATGATTCATATCATACATCATATGTTCACTTAACTAAACTTAATCTCAACCACAGGATGAATGACTTTAACCCCAAACCCCTGCATGATTTTGAGTCTGTGAGTGAGAACAGGGTTGATTACGCTGAATCATGGTGTGGTGTTTGAGTGTCATGGGCCGTGTTGTGTGTTATCTCCGTGTTGTGTGTTATCTCCGTGTTGTGTGTTATCTCCGGTGTTGGGCTGAGAGAGGGATCTGATCCAGTGCAGATTGGGAAGTTAATATGCCGCTGTAACCTCACACCTTCTCACAGGGCTCCTGAATATCAGATGTGGAAGTTTAATTCGCTCTGTGTGCAGTGTTTGTGTATTTTAGTTGATCTGGACGTGTATTGAGTCCAGATTCCATTCAGGGCTAAGAATCAGAAATGAGTGGAGTGTGTTTTAGATCGGTGTTTAGATCGGTGTTTGGATCGGTGTTTAGATCAGGGTTCAGGGCTTTTTCATGTGGCTTTTGGGATTTGTGTTTCAGCTCTTTGTCTCCTGTAGGTGCATGAAAGTGTGTGTGTGTGTGTGTGTGTGTGTGTGTGCGCGCACATGTGTGTGTGTGTGTGCGCGCGCGTGTGTGTGTGTGTTCTGGCTGGATTGTTGTACCTGAAGTGAAATTAAGCAAAGCTGTTCCTTCACGGTGTTAATTTGCTGTAATATTACAATTAATTTGTGTTGGTAATAAACTCCAGGCTTCAGTCCAAAAACCAAAAGGTCTCCAAAAAATAACACAATAATCCCAGACATGCTGGAGCTAAAAAAGTACTCATAAAAATATTTTTAACATTTTTTAAATATACACACCAGGGTTGTGGTGGCTTATTATTATTATTATTATTATTATTATTATTATTATTATTATTATTATTACTAACCTTTCTGAAAGGTTTTATAAAAATCATTTATAATGGATATTTAGTTATATTACATTTCTTTACATTAAATAAGTACAAATATTTCATATTTCAAAAACTAATATTAATACTAAACTATTTTTTTTTTAAAAATGAAATGTGTATTTTTCACCAGTGTCATGTTTCAGTGTTATGTAATATAACCTTAAATAAATAAATAAATAAATAAATAAATAAATAAATAAATAAATAAATAAAGTATTCATAGACCCCGGATGTGGCTTGAACTCAAACATTTTTATTGATTTTAATATTTTAAATTTTGTAATTAAACATGAAACATTTCTGGAAAGCTTTCTAAAAATAATTTATAAATAAAAAGAAAGAAAGAAAGAAAGAACAGGCTAAAACAACAAAAATGACCACTCCCATCTCCCACTGTGAAGATATACTATAGAAAATCTGTACATTTTTCAAACAAAAATTTCACGTGTATTTTTTTGTCCTTGTCACTTCTTCTTCATGCCTCACTAACATGCTTTAATTTTTGTTTTACTTAACTGATTTTTGTTTTTTTACCTTTTAGCTCTAAATGATCTCTTTACTTTATTAACATCACTGTGAATATTTATGTGAATAATGTATTTAACTTAACAGATAAAAGTAGGATAAATCTTGATTAGCTTTATATTTGTGGTGCTATGAGGGGAATAAAGCCCTGCAGGATGTGCTGTAGTGATGATTTTCCTCTAATGGCGTGACTCTGAGTGATTTATTCTCTTAGCTTGACGCACTGCGGCTAGCTCGCTTCATATCAGTGAATTATTCATGTAGCAGGAATGAGCGATGTTCTTCAGCTGTTTATTGTGTTATCACTTCATCGTTAATTGTTGATATCAATTCATTAACGAATGCATAAATCAATAAGCGGGTTGTGGTGGTGGTAATGAAGCGGGCTCATAGCGACGGTACTCTGCGCTAATATCTGCTTTGCCTCGTCGCTCAGGAGTGGAAGAGTTCTGGAGAGCCGACGGAAAGCAGGACCTCTAATCGCAGCTTGATTGCGGTGTTTAGTGTTCAGGCGACTGAGCGAGAGGTCTGACCCGTCACAGCATTTTTCTTTTCTTTCTTTATTTCTCTTTTTTTTCCCCCAGAGACTCCCACTGCATGGCCTGATTATGGAGATCGGTTCCCGACAGAGCCAATCAGGACCAGACCTGCAAACGGGTCACCTCGTTAGAGAACAGTGTTCGGATCGTAGGGAAATAACAGTGTTCTCTGTGTGTGGAAAGTGTTTGGATTTTTGAGTCGTGATTTATCTTTGTTTTAATTAGTTTTTTTTTTTTTAACATGAAGTTGATGTGTAATTAATTCCAGTAGGTGATGTTTAAAGAATCCATCTGCTTGAGTGACAATGAGACTCAAGCAGGACACCACCATCTGGCCAGATGTTTCCAGACCTATGCTTTAAATGCATCTGCAGACATCCAGCTTTATTTAGGAATCTTTTAGTAAAGTTTATGTAAATATTTTTCTGAACAAAACCGAATGATAGCTTTGCTGATTTTCTGAGTTCTTTATATTCGTGTGCAGATGATGAAGTCAGATATTACTGAGCACATGAATATATATTGGTGAAGGAGCAGTGGCTAAACCTTTCAATAATGCAGCTCAGCCACTGCAGTGTGTCGGCTAGTGTAACGGAGGCCAGCGGTAGATGCTGTGCAGGCAAACCTCACTCCCCTCATCTCAAGAGGTGCACTAGTGACTAACGCGAGTGGCTGCAGTCTTTAGCCTCCTTGTTAGTGCACCCACCTCCCATGCCGGAGACTCAGGTTCGAGTGGGTGAGAATAGCACACGGGGTTGCACTAGCATACACATACACTCTTTTACTTAAGTGGGTGCCATTACTTTTGTCCACATTTTTATTTATCTTAATTTATGGATTTGTTTAAGTCTTTCAAATGATTAATTATGAAACCAAAGTATATGTTTTAATTAAATTATTGAATTAAAATAAATAACTGAATTAAATCTGTTTATTAATCAGCAGTATCTCCAAGACAAATGTATTTGAAATATAATCAATGTTCCACGCAGGTCAGTCGAATTAACGTAAATTTACCCAAACACAATACAATTTTTTTTTTTTTTTTGCTCCTGAGAACATTTTATAAACAAATATTTTCATATCCGTTGTGATAATAGAGCACTGAAGCTAATTTGAACCATTTCACCAGAGCAGAAGAACTCCATGCTAACGACACGCACAATAAAACTGTGTAGCATTTTTATTTCCTGCCCAGTGTCCTTTCCCCTTCAGTGAATGGAACCTTCACTCAGGTGGAATTATATTTCGTATATTTACATCCGAAAGCAGGAAGCATAGTGTGATTGATCATTTAGTGAAAATATGAAGAGAAAAGTTTTTGCTTTGTTTTTGTTTCCAGCTCAGTTGGTGTCCAGGATTTTATTAATCTTCCTTTGGTAAGTCGATGAGGAGGAAAGTGGCAGTGCAGCAAACGCCGAGCGAAAAATAAAAGCCGTACTTTAATCTTTAAGACTAAGCAGCGCTGTCAGACGTTTTGCTTTTCAACTAATAAAATGTTCAAGTCTAAAGAACTCAATCTAATGATTTTACACACAGACTGAACAGGAAGGAAGTGAAATATTTCCATCCTTTCGTTCGGCAGCGTCCGGAGTAAATAAAGTGTAGCGTCGGCTCTGTCCACTCTGCTGAGCGATGCTGCTTTGTTACGTGGGGAAAAGATCGGGGACCTGAACCCTTTCAACCCTTTTGGCTTCTGTTTAGGTGTCGATGGGGGTGTCAGCGAGGGCTAGCTGCCGAGCTAAACACGCTAAATAAACAGACTCGGCTTGGAGGAGTGGTTGCGAGCGCAGTTCTGTGAGCGGAAAAGCAGCCACGGAGGCGGAGTGAGGAGCAGATGGATATAAACCAAATGAAGTGTGGCTATTGATTGTCAGTGCGCCAGCTCCCGCGGTCCCTCGGCAGCTCTTGGGGTCTTGCTATTAACTAGCATGGCTCATTGTTCACACCCGGCTAATAAAGAGCGAACAGGCCCAGCAGCATTGACCTGAAATAGTGCAAACACAGTAAAAGCACTTCGCTCCCAGAGATGCACCGAGCTCCATTTCACTCGTTATTTTATACTGCGGAACCTTCCCACTTTAATATACACGCATATCTATGGAAAATTGCCGTGCCTTTAGCATAACAACGGAGATAATTGTTGAAGTAACACAACCTGGATGTAATATCCTCCCGTATTGCTACCAGTGTGGTCTTTCAGGGCCGATTAGTGAGGAATAAACGCTCCGTGACGCTCCATGCTTTACTGTTTTAAAAAATAATCAAGGACAGGATTTCTGGAGAGTCCTGATGTTTTTTGCTGCTGTTTTTTTTAATACGGCAGTTTTTTTAAGGCTTCTATTTATTTGTTCCAGTTGCATTTAATCTTATGACATTTTAGCAGCTGTAAATGATAAATAAATAAATAAATAAACAGACAGACAAAGAAAGAAATAATGAAAATAAGTAAGTACATAAATAAATAAATAAATAAATAAAACTAAGTTAATAAATAAATAAATTTTAAAAATCCCAGAAAATATCAAAGAACGTATTTGCTGCAGAAGTCTATTTACCCGAATGATCTGTTACTATAGAAATGATAACCTTTGGGAAAGTGCTAGCTAACAGTAGTAGTTAAGGTGTTGGATTACTGATCAGATGGTTGTGAATTAAATCCCAACTCCACCAAGCTGCCACTGCTGTGCCCCTGATCAAGGCTCTTAACCATCATTTGCTCAGTTGTAGAACATTGAGATAAGACTGTAAGTCGATCTGGATAAAGACGTCTGCTAAATGCCAGAAATATAAAATAACCTACAGATTAAAACGCTTCTGTTACAGGAAACGAATCTGCACTTTCTGACCAATCAGAATCCAGAACTCAAAATCTTCCTTTAAGTTAATAATGAGCTTTTGAATCCCAGTTTGCGATGTGTTGTATAAGATTAGGCTCAAATTTAGTAAAAGTGTAAACACGAGCTCAGACTTATTAACACCTGCCACACTGCGTGAGCTGCTTTTTATTCACAACGTCTAAATAGAGCTGCAACGGGCAAAATAAACGTCTTTTCATTTCAGGGCTTTCCTTCATAAATATGTGGCAAAATATGGGCTGAGTAAATGCAAATAGATTCGGTATTTATCATCTACTGTCTGATTTATTCACATTCTGAATGTTACTCTGGGAGCGCAGATCATACGTGTTAATTAATCCCTCCATATGCCAGGTATTACATTTGTAGAAACTTGTTTCTGCGGTTTGAAGACAAATAAAACTCGTACCACATTTCGTGGAACAAGCTGTAAATCCTGGATATGATGAGTTCATTTTATCGCAGTGGAGATTAGATTAGATTAGATTAGATTAGATTAGATTAGATTAGATTAGATTAGATTAGATTAGATTAGATTCGATTCGATTCGATTTGATTCGATTCGATTTGATTCGATTCGATTAGACCTTCACTGCACCTGAAAAAATTGCCCCTGAAACTCTTGCACTTGCTCCTTAATGTGCTGAAGACTAAAACAAATTCAGTACAACAGTTCTGGAGAGAGAGATTTTGAAAGGGAACACTAAATTAGAATGTTAGCATTGGCTCCGCCCTGTATTTGCATAGACACACCCCACATTGTATAATGATTAAGTCAAACTGGTCCACAAGCGCGTCAACAAATCACGCTCTGTTTTACAGCTGTTTTATACTTTTCTGTAAAGGTTTAGGGATAAATTGTGCCATTTTCTTGATACCAAAGTAAATAAATTATATCGTAGTCCATTTTCTACGAACATTAAATTATATTTTTTGAAAAAAAAATCAAGCAAACAAACAAACAATTCGATGATGAATCTCCACATCAAACCGTCCGACACGCAACCTTCACACTGACCTCCTCGACTAAAAATTGTAATTTCAAATCCTCGGCATGATGAGGATATGATCCCGCACTCAAAAGTCTGCTGAAAAAAAATAATAAAAGATCTCTTAAGATCAAGGTCAGATCTGCTTCAAAACAAAACTATATTTTTTTTCTTTCACACATCTGATCTGAATGCATTAGACGCTCCGTTCTCTCGCCTTCGGGGCCCGGCGCTGTGGGGGCCGTGTTACAGCCGAGCGCTGTGACCTCTCGCTGTTCCCTTCACATCACCAGCGAATAAAGATGATCCGGAAGCTTTTCCCTGCCCTGAAACGTGCTGCTCAATGCCTACGGTGTCTTTACTTTACTCTATATACAGAATTTCACCTAATGATTCCTTTATTGCTAATAAATATGCGTAGAGACGCTTTATTATTTGTCAACATTTACAGCATGATCACTGCCTCACTTTCTTCTCTTTATTTCTAAATATCACCTGCTTTCTGGATCCAGCTGATTAATAATTAGATAAATGATGAGAAATATTTTTTAAAATATGTTTTAAAATGTTTAGCAGACAAAGTGCTTTATCCAAACATTACTCGTCTTACTGTTTATTTATTTAGTTTAAATCAATGTATCGTTTAAAAGGAGAGCAAATATCTCATTAACAACTGTGATGTTTATTCTGAAGCTGGATTTTACAGTGCTGGTTTATCACACACACACACACACACACACAGACACACACACACAGAGCAGTACAACACAAGTAGAGTGATGTAGTGGTATAGAATAGAGAAGCATAGAGTTGTGAAAAATAGAGTTGTAGTGTATAATAGAGTTGTGTAGAGTAGAGCACTGTGGAGTTGTGTAGAATGTATTAGAGTAGAGTTGTGTAATATAGAGTTGGAGTGTAGAATAAAGTACCATAGTGTAGAGTTTTGTAGAGTACCGTAATGTAGAGATGTGTAGAGTTGTGTAGAATAGAGTACTGTAGTGCGGAGCATTGTAGGGTAGAGCACTGTAGTGTAACATAGAGTTGTGCAGAATAGAGTAAAGTAAAGTAGAGTTGTGTAGAATAGGGTAGAGTAGTGTAGAATAGAGTATTGTAGTGTAGAGTTGTGTAGAATAGAGTAGTGTGGACTAGTGCAGAACAGAATAGAGTAGAGTCGAGTAGTGTAGAGTAGAGCAATGTAGAGTAGTGCAGAGTTTTGGAGAATAGAGTACTGTAGTGTAGAGTTGTGTAGAGTGGAGCACTGTAGTGTAGCGTAGAGTTGTGTAGAATAGAGTAGTGTAGAATAGAGTTGTGTAGAGTAGAGTAGAGCAGTGTAGTGCTGTGTAGAATAAAGTAGCTGTCTCTGAGAATCTGTAGAGTTCCCTGCAGGAGTTTCTCTCTCTCTCACACACACACACACACACACACTTTAGTACAACCCTAGAGGGATATCAGGACAGATATGAGGTCAGGAGGTCAGGAGGTCTCTGGCTGCTGCACTATAAATAATAAAGCAGAGGAAATTTGGGAATCTTATTTCTTCTGCTTTTGTGATAAAATTAGAAATGAAACTGATTTTTTTTTTCACAATTTCTCTACCTCCACTGCTGCTGATTGTGTAAGTGCAGCTGAGGAACAGCTGAGGATTGAGCAACACTTTATTATTTTCCAGGTCAAGCTTTTTCAACACCTTTCTCTTTATTAGCCTTTTTCATTTTTAAATTAATTTGTTAATTTTTTATATTTATGGTGTTAAAAAAACACACAGCTGGAGTCATGAATGTTTCCCAAAACTTTAATAAGGAGAATTACAGTTACTAAGGAGATAAAAATATGACAAATTATATAAATTATTTTTGTACAGAAGTATGGAAAGGTGGAGAGTAGATTAGTGTAGAGTACAGTAGAATTGTATTGAGTGGAATAGAGTACTGTAGTGTAGAGTAGTTGTAGAATAGAGTACTGTAGAGTTGAGCAATGTAGTGGTGTGTTGTGTAGAATAGAATACTGTAGTGTAGAGGTGTGTAGAGTAGAGTTGTGTAGAAGAGAGTATTGTGGTGTAGTGTAGAGT